>NW_017310372.1:0-9923 GCF_000935625.1 Nanorana parkeri | reverse complement strand
TGACTTGCATTAGGTTCGAGTTCGTATTCAAACTTTTCGGCCGTTCAGGTGTTCGAATACGAACCGAACACGGGGGTGTTAGAAAAATAGAAAATAACTTTAAAAAAGCCAAATGTATAAAGTTCTGGTGATTGATAGATTTTATCTCTCTGTACAGGTTTATTGATGAGCCGGGATTTCAGTCAAGTTGGTCTTCATAAGCAGAATTGAGTCATATCGGAGACAAGACATATACGTGATCTAAGTGACTAGAAGGGTTTTCTACAGTTCACTGGAAGATTCACACAGGACACAAGACACATCACACAGGACACAAGACACATCACACAGGACACAAGACACATCACACAGGACACAAGACATATCACACAGGACACAAGACATATCACACAGGACACAGGTCATAAAGGTTTTGGATATTCCGCAGCATTGATCCAACATCAGAGGACAAGAGAAGTCATTTCAGTGTTCTAGAAGTTGCAGTGGCTTTACAGTGAAGTCAAACCCCTGAACACAAGAGAAGTAATTTCAGAGGCCAATTCTTGTTTGGTATCTGACAAAGGTTTTACAATGGAGGCAAAGCTCATCAGACATCAGAAGGTTCACAATGCAGAGAAGCCGTATCAGTGTCCTGAATGTGATAAAGCTTTTACATGTAAATCAAAACATATTTTACATGAGAGGATTCACACCGGAGAGAGGCCATATCAGTGTTCTGAATGTGGCAAAGCTTTTAAAAGAAAAGCACATCTTATTGCACACCAGAGGATTCACACTGGAGAGAAGCCATATGAATGTTCTGAATGTGGCAAAGCTTTTAGAGAGAAGACATATCTAATCGCACACCAGATGATCCACACTGGAGAGAAGCCATATCAGTGTTCTGAATGTGGCAAAGCTTTTAGAGAGAAGACAAAACTAATCACACACCAGAGGATTCACACTGGAGAGAAGCCATATGAATGTTCTGAATGTGGCAAAGCTTTTAAAAGAAAAGCACATGTTAATGGACACCAGAGGATTCACACTGGAGAGAGGCCATATGAATGTTCTGAATGTGGCAAAGCTTTTAGTGACAAGACAGTACTTATCAAACACCAGAGGATTCACACTGGAGAGAAGCCGTATCAGTGTTCTGAATGTGGCAAAGCTTTTAAAAGAAAAACACATGTTAATGGACACCAGAGGATTCACACTGGAGAGAGGCCATATGAATGTTCTGAATGTGGCAAAGCTTTTAGTGACAAGACAGTACTAATCAGACACCAGAGGATTCACACTGGAGAGAAACCGTATCAGTGTTCTGAATGTGACAAATGTTTTGTATGGAAAACACAATTTATGAGACACCAGAGGGATCACACTGGAGAGAAGTCATATTAGTGATCTGAATGTAACAAAGCTTTTAGATTGAAGTTACAACTAAGCAGACGGTTCCCACTGGAGAGAAGCCATTTCAATGTTCTGATTTTTGACAAAGCTTTTAATGTGAGCTCAAAGCTTATCAGACACCAGAGGATTCACAATTCAACTTCAATTTGAGAGTAGTGATGGGCCGAACACCCCGGAGGTCGGTTCGTATTTGAACATTCGAAAGGCCGATAATGTTGAATACAAACTCAAACTCAATGCAAGTCAATGGGGCTCGAACGTTCGGAAATGATTGTCTCCCTTAAAGAAGAACTATGGGGTCAGTGCTTTTCCCCATAGTTCTCCTAAGGGTAACAGGAGGACACAAACTAGTGTCCTCCCGTCACCCAAAGCTCAGTATATAGGGAGCTACAGCTCGCGGTATACTGAGACGCTGCAGCCAGGACGGATCCCGATATTACTGTTGAGATCCACCCAGCTGCGTGACTGACAGCTGGCTCTGCCTATCTAGAGCCAGCTGTACCCGCCCCCTCCCCGTCTGTTCCGCCAGTCAGCGCTGGAGGATCGGAAAGGGGAGGTGGGGATCCCTGCAGGGAGCCGTGAGTGACAGTCACAGCTCTCTGCAGGGACAGGATCGAGAAGTGAGCGAGCGGTATGTGTTCGCTCACTTCCCAATCTATTTGATCTATTGAGCCGACCTGTGATAGTTTTATAGTCACAGGTCAGCTAGAACTATGAGTATGAGTGAAAATCACTTGCCTCATAGTTCTCCTTTTAAGAGGGCTTATATGCAAGTTATTGGCCAGAAAAGGTGTATGGGGTTCCGGGTACTGCCCTGGGGGACATGTATGAGGGTTCGGGTGCTGCCCTGGTGGACATGTATTTTGATCAGGGTACTGCCCTGGGGGACATGTATGGAGTTCCGAGTACTGCCCTGGGGGACATGTATGGAGTTCCGAGTACTGCCCTGGGGGATCCTATCTAGAGCCAGCTGTACCCGCCCCCTCCCCGTCTGTTCCGCCAGTCAGCGCTGGAGGATCGGAAAGGGGAGGTGGGGATCCCTGCAGGGAGCCGTGAGTGACAGTCACAGCTCTCTGCAGGGACAGGATCGAGAAGTGAGCGAGCGGTATGTGTTCGCTCACTTCCCAATCTATTTGATCTATTGAGCCGACCTGTGATAGTTTTATAGTCACAGGTCAGCTAGAACTATGAGTATGAGTGAAAATCACTTGCCTCATAGTTCTCCTTTTAAGAGGGCTTATATGCAAGTTATTGGCCAGAAAAGGTGTATGGGGTTCCGGGTACTGCCCTGGGGGACATGTATGAGGGTTCGGGTGCTGCCCTGGTGGACATGTATTTTGATCAGGGTACTGCCCTGGGGGACATGTATGGAGTTCCGAGTACTGCCCTGGGGGACATGTATGGAGTTCCGAGTACTGCCCTGGGGGACCGAAATCAATGGAAAAAAACCAAAAAGTTTTTAAAGGAACAGTGATTTTTTACATGACTTAAAGGGTAAGAATAAAAATGAAAAATTCCTTCATATCTCATGCCTGGGGGGTCCCCATAACCTGCCTGTGAAGTGGTGGATCTGCGGACACAGAGGCTGCTTGCCCTCTTATTGCTGCATGGGAGCGTCTGCCTGTCCTTCTTTTTGTCCTTTCTGACATGATGTGTCAGAAAGAACAAGAGTTTCTCTTCATTGCCAAATCCTGAGCTAATAGATTTATAACTCTGCCTTAGTACCGGAGACTGGATAGTGGTCACTAAGGATGTGGCTTAGGTTCACTTTGACCTTCAGACCAAACCGAGCCCAGGCTGTTCACAGTCTGTGGAACAATTTGACCAGTTCACTCAGCCACTGACCCTCCATCTGTGTCCTAAAAACCAAAGATGTGGGCTTTGTGCAATGTCATTGGATGACTGATGGCTGAGACACACAGCGCCATTGGATGACTGATGGCTGAGACACACAGCGTCATTGGCTGACTGCTGGTTGAACTGTCAGAACATTTGCTCTGATAACAATCATAGTTACATAGTATTTGAGGTTGAATAAAGACACAAGTCCAACCTATTGCGTGTATGCATTCATGTTTGAGCAGGCTTGTGCGTGTATATGAGTCCATGTGTGATTTTTCTCTTAGCAGTACCTGTACCCCTGTATATTACCTGTACCCCCGTATATTACCTGTACCCCTGTATGTTACCTGTACCCCTGTATATTACCTGTACCCCTGTATGTTACCTGTACCCCTGTATGTTATGGTCTCCGAGGAACTCGTCCAGGAGTCTCTTGAATGATTCAACACTCTTAGCTGAAATCACTTCCTGCGGCAGCGAGTTCCAGACCCTAACCGCTCTGACTGTGAAGAACCCCCTTGCGCCCTGTATGTTGAAATTTTTTTCCCCACCAATTTTTGATTGTGCCCTCTGGTCTTTGTTTTACGGAGCTGACTGTAAACAGTTTGTTACTAAGGTTGCTGTCACCCTTGAATAGTTTATACAGGAAAATCATGTCCCCCCTTAATCTCCTCACCTCCAACGAGAACATATTTAATTTTAACAACCTTGTTTCATAGTTCAAGTCCTCGAACTCCTTAATG
The DNA here is from genome assembly GCF_000935625.1 of Nanorana parkeri. Taxonomy (NCBI): domain Eukaryota; kingdom Metazoa; phylum Chordata; class Amphibia; order Anura; family Dicroglossidae; genus Nanorana; species Nanorana parkeri. The sequence continues at coordinate 5,946 of NW_017310372.1, read as the reverse complement.
AGTTTGGTTGCCCTCCTCTGGACATTTTCCAGCTCAAGAACATCTTTACTGAGTATCGGTGACCAAAACTGGACCTCGTACTCCCGATGTGGCCGAACCAGTGATCTGTAAAGTGGCAAAATTATGGACTTGTCCCTGCAATACATTCCCTTCTTAATACAGGACAGGACTCTGCTTTGTTTACAGCAGTCTGGCACTGCGCGCTGTTATTCAATCTGCCGTCTATAATGACCCCCCAAATCCTTCTCCGTTTCCGACTTCCCTAGTGGCACACCCATAAGTGTATAGTCCATTTGCCTATTTTTAACTCCAAGGTGCATTACCGTACATTTATCGACATTGAACTTCATCTGCCATACAGTTGCCCACTCCCCGATTCTATCCAGGTCCTCCTGTAATGGTACAATGTTTCAATCAGTGTCTATTACCCTCCCAATTATATATCATCAGCAAACGCTGAGACACGGCTACTCACTCCCTCCCCGATATCATTAATAAATAGGTTAAAAAGCATGGGGCCCAGCACAGATCCCTGGGGCACGCCACTCATGACCTCAGCCCAGTCTGAGAAGGTGCCATTAACTGATACTCTTTGTGCACGTTCTTGTAGCCAGTTTTCTATCCACGTGCACACTAAGGCGTACGTTTAATAAACCGTGATAAAACTAGCTTCATCACGAGTTAACTTTACTCAGCAGATCACTTTGTTTTACTCGGCTGCACAGAGGCTGTTTAATAACCTGCGAAAAGAAAACTGATCACACGAAACAGCTGTGAAAGGCTGAGATAAGTCGTCACGGTGATCAGTAGAGAAAGCAATGCGGGGAATGTATTCTGAGCTGCACAATGACATCCTTTGTGATAATCTACAATCCTCCTGACAGGATCGTAGTTTACTCTGCCAAACCTCCCGATAACAATATTACAAAGCACCTCTATAGCAAAGTGCAACAGTTATTTCTCTGTTAAAATGATGAATTGCTAAAAAGCCGAATTTACATGTTCCGATTTGTTCCGCATGTACCAGTACAAAAGCATGAATCAAACTACCAGAGGCGGCCGCAATGCCAGGCAGTGATGGGGTTAAATATTCTAAAGGGGCACTCTGATGGAGCCAAGCAATGTAAGTGGGCACTCTGACACATGTTGGAAATTAGAATGTTTGGCGCCCCTGAAAAAAGCCTGCTGTCCCGAGATAGGTGCATCAGCACCGTGTGTGTGAAAACACACCATGTTTATGGTTGTGGTGTTTTGGAATGGCTAATAAATCATAGTTCATAAGCATTGTTTGGTGTGGTCATGTAATTGGCTCTCTTGTATAGATACCTGCACGCGGTGTGCGGACACCCGTGCACGGTATCATGACAGGGCCACTTGCCAACTTTCATATTTCACACACACACAGACATGCACACACAGAAATATGCACAACCCCCCCCACAACCAGAACTACAAACACTAATATACACACAAGAAGGCCCCATTCACACCTGTATGTTTAGGTGCGTTTAGAGCGAGCAGCAGTCACCCATTCAAGTTAATAATCAGGTGACAACCGCTGCATGTAAACGCCTGCTCACCGCATGTAATGGTATGTGATATGATTACATGTAGTTAGGGTGAACCTTGCTGTAAAGCTGGTTATGAGGTGATGAGTGCGTTTGCCATTCGTTTTGCTTGTCTGATTTGGTGCAGTGACACATTGGGGGGTCTCAGCTGACGTTGCGATGTGCGGGGTCCCTGGTGTGTCCGTGCGCCTTTAAGGAGGTTGGGCTGCTGCCTGGAGAACCTGCACCCAATTCATCTTTTGCTACATGTGCTCCAAGATGGCGGCTCTCATAGGTCAGAGTTAGGACCGCACTACACGGAGGGGCCTTGAGGAGGCGGTGCGGCTGTCACATGTCCTGCAGAAGACGTGCATCTAAGACCTTAGCGGTCAGACAGGTTATTTGCAGGCTGGCGGGTGAGTGTGCCGGGAAACTTGTTGCTGTTCTACATGATCTAAAGGGAAATAAATCCTCCTTATCCCGTCTCCACACTAAAGTCGGGTTACAATTTCGGAACGTTCCTCCGACTTTCTAATCATTGATGAGGTCAAATCCATCATGGATATCGCCCGCGGTGACGGGAACATGGGAAGGAACATGTTGGAAATGTTTTCTCAGATGAATTCCTATCAGTGATCGTGTTTCCGTTCGGAGAACTCTTGTGTGTATGAAGCAGATGATGGGGAGGGTAGTCCTCCTATGTGTTTATGAAGCAGATGATGGGGAAGGTAATCCTCCTATGTGTGTATGAAGCAGATGATGGGGGAGGTATCCCTCCTATGTGTGTATGAAGCAGATGATGGGAATGGTAGTCCTCCTGTGTGTGTAGGAAGCAGATGATGGGGATGGTAGTTCTCCTGTGTGTGTATGAAGCAGATGATGGGGATGGTAGTCCTCCTGTGTGTGTGTATGAAGCAAATGATGGGAATGGTAGTCCTGCTATGTGTGTATGAAGCAGATTATGGGGATGGTAGTCATCCTGTGTGTGTATGAAGCAGATGATGGGGATGGTAGTCATCCTGTGTGTGTATGAAGCAGATGATGGGGATGGTAGTCATCCTGTGTGTGTGTATGAAGCAGATGATGGGGATGGTAGTTCTCCTGTTTGTGTATGAAGCAGATGATGGGGATGGTAGTCCTCCTATGTGTGTATGAAGCAGATAATGGGGATGGTAGTCCTGCAGTGGGGTTCTGGCAGCAGCGATGGTCAGCTCAGACAGAGGCAGGTTTCAGGATTATAAACAATGGCTGACACCGGAGGACCTTCCATGTATGAGCGGGCCCTGGCGTTCTGCCACTTGGGGGCCCCATAAGGAGGATGTAATGTAGTCCCAGAGTGTCACCTCTGATAGAACCTTCTAGGAGGGCTGAGCTTTGTAGTTCTACAAGGTTAATGAATGTAGAGTTTATAGAAGTGTGTATTGGGGTTTCAGGATTATAAACAATGGCTGACACCGGAGGACCTTCCATGTATGAGCGGGCCCTGGCGTTCTGCCACTTGGGGGCCCCATAAGGAGGATGTAATGTAGTCCCAGAGTGTCACCTCTGATAGAACCTTCTAGGAGGGCTGAGCTTTGTAGTTCTACAAGGTTAATGAATGTAGAGTTCATAGAAGTGTGTATTGGGGTTGAAGAGGAAGTGTGTGAGATCATTCATCATTGTATCATCCTAGAAATATCATTCTGGTTATTAGTATTAGAGCTCCTCCCCCCCCCCAGCACTGCTCCTCGTAGTGTCCTGACTATGGTGACGGCTCTCCTGCTGCCCGTCCTTCATACAGACTTCATGATGAGATCAGAGGACGGGCTCCGGCCTAGTGTACACAGAGGAAGCCTGAGACAGGACACAGCATGGCTGCTCCGCCCCTTCTCAGCTCCGCCCCCTCACTCATTCCTGTCAGAGAGATGAGGGAACAGCGGCCATGTCAGCAGAGGGATTGTCTGTACACTGAGGTAACTGACTGTGTGTGTGAATGTATGTTCTGTGAGTGTGTGTCTGTGTGAATGTATGTCCTGTGTGTGTGTGAATGTGTATCTCGGCGAATGTGCGTGTATGACAGGACACAGCATGGCTGCTCCGCCCCTTCTCAGCTCCGCCCCCTCACTCATTCCTGTCAGAGAGATGAGGGAACAGCGGCCATGTCAGCAGAGGGATTGTCTGTACACTGAGGTAACTGACTGTGTGTGTGAATGTATGTTCTGTGAGTGTGTGAATGTGTATCTCGGCGAATGTGCGTGTGCTAGATCCATGTTCTATGTCAGAAATGACCTGTGACATGTAAAACTGACCGTACATGACAAAATCATACATGTTGACATACAGAGGTTCTGTTTCCATGACATATGAGCTCTACAATAAGTCACGGCTCGTACATTCCAACAACTACACTTTGCATCCTTCAATCCCATTGTGAAGGTCGCGCTCTTCTCTTCACACGCTCCTGACTAGAGATTGGCTGTTGGTTCGAATTGAACATCGGCCGTTCGCCGACCTTTATGTGTCTGTTCGATGCGCAACGTCCCCCAAGGCCCTCTGAAGCTGTAATTGGTTAAAGGTTTGCAATTACATGTCAGGTGCAAGAATTTGCCCAATCATGTCTCGCCTGTCGGATGTCGGTAAACTACACAATTGGGCGGAACTAACTGTCACCGCTAGCTCCGCCCAATTGTGTATGTTTTGCCGGCATCTGTCATTATGCGGCGGGGAGAGGACGGGACTGCGGTCGTCGGGTTTTTTTTCTATTTATTTTTTATTGTTTTTATTTTGTAATTTGTTGTCGTCGTGGACAACGCTGGACGCCGTGATTGGCCCGGGATTACGTCGGTGATCCATTTTATTTATTTAAATAAAGGATTTTTGATGAAAGGGGTGTTTTTAAATTTCATCTATTTTCGAACACTTACTACAAGTACCCCTTACTTATTCACAATGGGTAGCGTCATCTGGGTGCCCCTTTAATTAAAGGGGTACCCCAATGCAAATTAGCTCCCTGGCCCGCAGACCCCCACAACCACCGGGTCAGGGTTGTGGAGACGAGGCCCTTGTCCCTATCGGTGCATTTCCAGGGGTGACACAGTGCCGAGGGCATGTGGCCTGTTGTGTGAGGGAGGGGGGGCACTTGCCCCTCCCCCTTTCCAGCTCTGTTTGGCCTATGCTTGGATCAAGGGTCTGGTATGGAATTTTAGGGGGGGGCCCTATGTTCCCCCTCCCCCCATTTTTGGGGGTGGAGTCCCTCCTAAATATTCCTACCAGACCTGAAGGCTCCGGTATTGTTTGGGAGGGGGAAGGGCAGACTTTTTTTTTACACAGGGTCCCTCCTAAATATTCCTACCAGACCTGAAGGCACCGGTATTGTTTGGGAGGGGGAAGGGCAGACTTTAAGAGTAAAAAATAAATGTCATATTTTTTTCTTTAAAAATGTCAGTTTTGCTGCAGCAGGTTCTATACATCGTACAGATCCCCCACTTCACAGGCAGGTTATGGGGACCCCCCAGGCACCATATTTAAAGACATTTTTCATTTTTATTGTTACCCTTTAAGTCATGTAAAAATCACTGCAGTACCCGTACCCCCCCATACATGTCCCCCAGGGCAGTACCCGGATCCCCATACGTGTCCCCCAGTCATGTCCCCCAGGTCAGTACCCGGATTCCCATACATGCCCCCCAGGGCAGTACCCGGACCCCCATACATGCCCCCCAGGGCAGTACCTGGACCCCCATACATGTCCCCCAGGACCGTTCGCCGAAAGGTAAGTATAGTGGGAGGGAGATTTGTGCGGGTAATTCAATTTTCCCTAAATCACTTGGGAAAGTGAATATACCCTTTAGGGTTGGTGCAGACTTGGGGATTCCCAGGGGCGTGTGAACGTGTGCGGTTGCATACAGCGGTTGCATCCGCATGTATGGGGTTACATCTGAGTGGCAATCGGTGAAAAAAAGGTAGATGTACCTATTTTCACGACATGCACCGCGCAGTGTTTTCAACAGCGATCGTGTGGGATCGCCCGGGCGGTATTGCAGCAGGAAAACTTGCAATCTGCCTGGAACGACTGGGGTGCCATTAGAAAATAATGGCACTGACAGCACGATCGGCGGTGGTGTGCGATTCCATGACCACCCAGCCATCTGCTCGATTTCGTGCACGATGACCGAGCAGTCACGGATCGCACACCACTGCCGATCGCACTGGCAGTGCCATTATTTTCTAATGGCACCCCAGTCTTGCCAGGCAGATTGCACGTTTTCCTGCTGCAATTCCACCCTGCCCGTGTGGTTGCACATGATCGCAGATGGGGCAGCGGGGCTGGTTTTCATTTTTTCAATTTTTATCGACTTTGTAAAAAAAAATTCATTTGTATTATTTTTACTTTATCTCCTTTTTATTTTTTACATTTTTA
>NW_017310371.1:22162-22689 GCF_000935625.1 Nanorana parkeri | reverse complement strand
AAAGTTGAATTTGGGGAAACATTCATTGTGTTGACTTATTTAAATTGCTTTTGTTTGATTTGTTTATTGCAAACAACTAAGAAACCGGATTTGCCACGGGGTTGAATATTTTTGATCACAGCTGTGTGTAGGGGGTAAGGGTTGCAAGAAGCACTGTGGTATTCTGAGCTGTCTGGGTGCTGGCATATAATTTGTCAAGGTACAGTGCATATTTAAAGTGCTAAACCCAGCTGAATGATTTTGGATTCGCTACATGATATATCACCCCTGTGGGGTGCAGGAGGATCGAAAATGTTGTTTATGCTCTGAGGTTCTGTGAGCTAAACATTAGAGAGTTGTTAGTCGTGAAAGGGTTAATAATACCCAAGCTACATGGAAGCTATTTGTCCTGAAAGGGTTAATGGTATTCAGCATCTAGGGAGCTGCTGGTCATCAAACAAGAGTTACTCCTGTCAGCCACTGGGGAAAGATTAGCATACAACCATTAGGGATCGGCTAGTCATAAAGGGTTAATTATATGCAACCAA
>NW_017310371.1:17146-17603 GCF_000935625.1 Nanorana parkeri | reverse complement strand
TTTGGATTAAAGACTGTAATATGCAAACTAGAAGGACTTGTATGTGAACTTTGAGACTGGTGGAGCACCTCTAATGGTGTGTAGTAAAAATGAGTAATACGTATTGAATTGATTGTAATGAAGATTCTAATGTTCTAATGTCTGAGCAGGACTCGCTGAGATGGAAATAATATTTCAGACATTTTATTTATTATTTGCATAATCTGTGATGTGAGCAATCCAAAGACTGTGCTTCATATATATTTATAATTGTGAGAAATCCTTGTTATATGTTGTTGGAAAGAATATTTTTTTATTTCAATAAGTCTATTTTTAAAATAAATAATGAATAATCGGCCTTTGTAATGTGATTTAATTTGGAATAGGGAATGTAATTGAACACAAATCTGTAAACCTCGGTAATAGCATTTTGCAGACACTGAGGGGAATTTATCAAAACTGAAGCAGACAATATCTG
>NW_017310371.1:2347-15649 GCF_000935625.1 Nanorana parkeri | reverse complement strand
GCCTAATGATCTTTTATGTGGCTGGCCTCGTTCTCCCACAAGTAACATATCTATTGATCTGATGGTGATTATGTGTCCACTATTCAGCAGGTGATATAAGATATACATCTAATACTTGCATCCATCCTACTGTTTATGATGGTCAATATTTGTAATGATGTTTACGATGATTTTGGGGATTATGACGTAATTATGACGTCAGAGGGTGTGAGGACCTGTCATTTTTTTTTCTAGTTATGACATTGGGGGATTTTTAGCCCCCCTGTGTGATATCAATCAAGTTAAGGGTAAAAAATACCCTTGCTTCATGATAAACCAAGTTAAAATATACCATGGTTGTTTCATGCCCTGGTCTGTCTATTTATAGTGTGGTGAATACATTCTATGTGGCCAATGCTAAGCCTGATAAAGGGACCCTATCCTTTCATTGAAAAAAACCCCAAAAGACATGATTATGACAAGTTCTTTATTTAAAAAAAATAAATGGATCCACTGACCTAATCCTAGGGTCAACCATGGGGTCCAGCGTTGTCCACGAGCAGGGTGACTTGATGAAATAGAGCCCTAGTGGGACCTGGTCGCCCCTGGAAAAGCACCTTGTCCCCGTGCCGATGGGGACAAGGGCTTCTTCCCCACAAGCCCTGGGGCGTTGGTTGCAGGGGGTGCTGTCTGGGGGGGTCTTATTCACATCAGGGTACTCCTTTAATAAACCCAGATGCACCCCCCCCCTTGTGAATGTGTGAGGGGTACTTCTATCCCTACCCATTCACTAAAGGGTTAAATACATTTTTTTTTTAATTCTCAAGACTTTTGAAAAAAATCCTTTCATTGAAAAAAACCCCAAAAGACATGATTATGACAAGTTCTTTATTTAAAAAAAATAAATGGATCCACTGACCTAATCCTAGGGTCAACCATGGGGTCCAGCGTTGTCCACGAGCAGGGTGACTTGATGAAAATAAAAAACAAGTATAAAATAACAAAAAAAGAACCAGACACCCACTGACCCATCTGCTCACGACAACTCCCGCCGCAGAATGGGATTCTGGCAGATGGCGGCAAAATATAAACAATTGGGCGGAGCTAGCGATGACACAACCTTTAGCTCCACCCAACTGTTTACATTTGTCCGCCACCTGACAGGACTTGGCTGCGTGAGCCATGATTGGGGGTAGCCTCAAACCAAACCTGTGGCACACTGGCATCTTATGGGGGCATTGTTTATGTGCAGAATGCATATCTGGGAACCTTTGGCGCACTGGCATCTTATGGGGGCATTGTTTATTTACAGAATGTATATCTGGGGACCTATGGCACACTGGCATCTTATGGGGGCATCTTCTATGTACAGAATGTATATCTGGGGACCTGTGGCACACTGGCATCTTATGGGAGCATTGTTTATGTACAGAATGTATATCTGGGGACCTGTGGCACACTGGCATCTTAAGGGGGCATTGTGTATGTGCAGAATGTATATTTGGAAACCTGTGGCACACTGGAATCTTATGGGAGCATTATTTATGTACAGAATGTATATCTGGGGACCTGTGGCACACTGGCATCTTATGGGGACATTGTTTATGTACAGAATGTATATCTGGGGACCTGTGGCACACTGGCATCTTATGGGGTCATTGTTTATATACAGAATGTATATCTAGGGACCTGGGGCATCTTATGGGGGCATTGTTTATGTACAGAATGTATATCTAGGGATCCTGTGGCACACTGGCATCTTATGGGGGCATTGTTTATGTGCAGAATGCATATCTGGGAACCTGTGGCACACTGGCATCTTATGGGAGCATTGTTTATATACAGAATGTATATTTGGGAACCTGTGGCGCACTGGCATCTTATGGGGCCATTGTTTATTTACAGAATGTATATCTGGGGACCTATGGCACACTGGCATCTTATGGGGGCATCTTCTATGTACAGAATGTATATCTGGGGACCTGTGGCACACTGGCATCTTATGGGAGCATTGTTTATGTACAGAATGTATATCTGGGGACCTGTGGCACACTGGCATCTTAAGGGGGCATTGTGTATGTGCAGAATGTATATTTGGAAACCTGTGGCACACTGGAATCTTATGGGAGCATTATTTATGTACAGAATGTATATCTGGGGACCTGTGGCACACTGGCATCTTATGGGGGCATTGTTTATGTACAGAATGTATATCTGGGGACCTGTGGCACACTGGCATCTTATGGGGTCATTGTTTATATACAGAATGTATATCTGGGGACCTGGGGCATCTTATGGGGGCATTGTTTATGTACAGAATGTATATCTGGGGACCTGTGGCACACTGGCATCTTATGGCATCCAGTAAGGATGAGCCTTGTATCTAGACAAACACTACAATGAAGTCAGCAGACAGTTTCTTACCTCAGGGGCCATATACATTAGGGTGCCGGCAAGTCCTGTGATCTTCCGAGGATGAAACATATCCGTGACAGACAGGCCTAAATCAGAGATTCTGCAATGGCCTCTGCTGTCCAGGAGTACGTTTCCTGGCTTCAAATCTCTGCAAGGAGAAGGAGAACGGTAAGCTTTGTGTGTCAAACCATTTTTAGGGAGGACTCGGGTCCCTGGAGAAAAGATGAAAAAAGAGGTCTATACTCCATTGTCATCGGTATGATTCCGACCCTTACCTGTGCAAGATTCCTCTGCTATGAAGGTGCAGTAGGCCGCACAGGATTTCTGATGTCAGGATTCTGATGGAAAAGAAAAATTAGGGTGAAAAACTAAAAACTAATCATGGAGCAATCAAAGATAAAGGATCCTATCTGTAGGATGGAGAGGTGACTCCATCCTACAGATATAGTACATAGGTGTATGAATGGATGGGGCTGAGCTGAAAAGGCCTGGCTACATCACTGCCTGTCCTCAGTGCTAAGCCAACCCCGGCTCCAGCATGACCTATCATCAATCTTACCGTAATGTGACTCCAGAGATTGGAGCTTCGGCCCTAATTAGATCGCCAAGGTCCCTCGGATATCTATCAGTAGAGAGAGGGCAGGGATGAGTGTGTAGGGTGCCTTCAGACTAGACTTGTGTGCTGCTTAAAAATTTTTTGGGGGGACTCCGGCGGATCGCTTGTATGGTGTCAGGCATCGCTGCCTGTTTTTAAAAAACGGCAATTTCCCGTGTCTTTCCCGTGCAATTTCCCGGCAATTTCCCGAGTCTGAGCGGACGTCTAAAGACGCCCGCTCAGATCTAGAAAGCTCCTGGCCGGCCGTTTTTTTACTACGGCCGGCCCGGAGGTAGTTAAAACATTTTTTTACTTTTTACAAACTTTTTTCCTTTTTTTTTACATTTTTAAAAACATTGTAAAAACGTATTTTTTTTTCTATTTTTAAATTGTATTTTTTGTAAACTAGGGGGTACTAAGGGGTTATTTTTTTATTTACAGGGGCTTTGATACTTAGTATTTCTGTGGAGAATACAGTATACTCCTCACAAATACTTTGTATCAGTTTTGTAACACACAGTGGGTAGGTGGACTGTGACCACCTAATCTGCTGTTGAGGGTCTGCCTTGGACCCCGAGGGACCCATTAACAGCAGTAACGCAATGAGCTGCTGGTCCCTACACAGACCAGCGCTCGTTGTACAGAATGACGGAATTATCCCAGCACCGGTCATTAACGAACTAAACGAACGTAACGGGAAAATTCCGTCATCGGGAAGGGGTTAAGGTGTAAGGTTAGAGATTAGGGTCTGGTTTAGGGTTAGGATTGGCGATGGTTAGGGAAGGGTGAGATTTTGGATAAGGTACTAGCTTTGGTTTAGGTTATAGTTAGTGAGGGTTAGGGTTGACAAGAGGGTTAGAGTTAATGGTGGGAATTAGGGTTAGTAATGGTTAGGGGTTAGCAAGGGCTACTGATTAGGTATAGGATTAAAGGTTAGGGTTAGGACTTAGGGTTAGTGATGCTTAGGTAGGGTTATGGGATTAGCAAGGGTTAGGGTTGGGATTAAAGGTTTGGGGTGTTAGCCATAGTTAGGGGTTAGGGTTAAGGTTGGGGTTCGGGAGGGTTCGAGTAAGGGTTAAGGGTGGGGGTTAGGATTAAGGTTAGGGGCTAGGGTTAAGTTTAGGGTTTGGAGTCAATGAGGGAATTGGTGAGGGTTGGGATCAAGGTTGAGGGAGAGGGTAGGGTTTGAGTTATGAGTAGGGGTTGGGGTAAGGTTAGGGTAGTGTTAGGTTATGGTTTAATGTTAGGGGTTAGTGTCTGGGTCAGGGTTAGCGATGGTTAGGGTAGGCTGAGATTTTGGGTTAGGTGCTAGCTTTGTCTTAGGTTATGGTTAGGGTTAGTGAGGGTTAGGGTTAGCGAGAGGGTTGGGGTTAAGGGTGGAAATTAGGGTTAGGGTGAGTGCTAGGGTTAGGGGTTAGCAAGGGCTATGGACTAGGATTAAATGTTAGGGTTTGCCATGCTTAGGGAGAGTTATGGGATTAGCAAGGGTTAGGGTTAGGATTAAAGGTTTGGGGTTAGTGTTAGCTATTGTTAGGGGTAATGGTTAAGGTTGAGGTTAGGGTTAGCAAGAGGGTAAGAGTTAAGAGTTCTAGTGTTCATGATTAGGGTTTGGAGCTAGCATTAAGGCTTAGTGTTTAGAATAGGTGAAGGTAAGGATCAAGGTTAGGGTGAAGGGAGAGGGTAGGGTTTGAGTTATGGTTAAGGGTTGGGGTAAGGTTATGTTAGGGTTAGGTTAAGTTTTAATGTTAGGGGTTAGGGTCTGGGTTAGGGATTAACGATAGTTAGGGTAGGGTGAGAGTTTGGGTTAGGGGTAAGTTTGGGGTTAGGGATGGTTAGGGTTAGGGGTTAGCTTAGAGTTTGGTTAGGGTTATCAAGGGTTAGGGGTTGGGGTTAATGTTAGTGAGAGAGTTAGGGTTAAGGGTGGGGTTTAGGGTTCGGGATTAGGGTTAGGGTGAGCGTTATGTTGTGTTAGGGTTAAGGTTAGGTTTATATATTTAATATTGGTATTTGTATAGCACCAACACTTTACGCAGCGCTTTACATACTGCATCTGTATATTAACCCCTTCATCTCCACCTCCCTCTGTGTGTGGCCTGTACACTCATGGATCTAGTGTACCATAACTAAGCTCCATGTTTTATCCTGCTCAATACCAGCTGTGCTGCTGTTCTTCTTGACTCAGTGTGACGGGAGACGAGCCCTGGGGAACCAGCCCCTGAGGTGAAGGGAGCAAGGGTGTGCCCAGATCATGTGAGTGCTATGAACAATGGAAAGTGTGCGACAATAAGCCACGTCCCGTAGGAACATCCCCCTTCACTATGACCAATACCAATCCATGCAACACCATGGCACACTTAGCAAGGTAGACTTTCTTTAGCCAACAGAAGCCAACATGTCCCTACCATTCAAAAGCTGGTTGGTGGTGTTTGTTCCTGGTCCTCTCCCAGTGTCACGAACTGGATCTGAACCCGGGGTCTCTGCTGTAGCTGGCAGTGGTTCTACCTGCTGAGCCACCAGAGAACCTTGGATAGCTCCTTGCCTGATCTCCTGTGTAATCCTCAGGTAAACCTAGTTTCTGCTGAACCCTGAAATCCCTTCTCCTCCCTTGAACTTCCTATTTAAGCCACACCTCTGCACTTCCTGTTTTCCAGATTATTGTGCTCCTGCCAATATCTTTCTTCCTGCGCCCTCTGTGATACAATACGCTCATACTGCTACCCGTGTACTGACCTTTGGCTGCTGATTCACCGACTACTCTCATCGTCTTCCACTTCGTACCTGATACCTTTGGCTACTGACCTCGGCTTGATCTCTGACTATGCTTCTGCCTGCTCCTCCACTGCTACCGTCTGCTTGTGTACCGAACATGGCCTGTTATACCATGAATTTGCCTGCTGTTTCAGCTACTGGACTCCGATCCTGATCCAGATTGTGACACCCGGGTGTCTTCAGCTTCAGCCCCAGATTTTAATCACCAAAGGAGATTATTCTCTATGGTGCTTCCCACTGCATGTGACAGACTGCAAATCACCCCTGCTAGCCCCGAATCCCAGCCCTGGCCAAGGACTGATGGAAAAGCCCATTCTGGGATTAGAATTCCCCTCTCCCCACCCCCGACCCTTAACAAGTAGGAAGGCCGAAAACACAGATCAATTAAGTTTGAAAAGATTTTTATTTAGGAAACAGACAAACAAAGTAAACTGAAATAAGTCAACCACTATAGGTGGTCCAGAGGGGCTTCTTCACCAGGGTAGAGGTGATGATAGATAGCCCGATCAATGGCTTTGTCCATTTCTAGCTGTTGTAGCAGATTTATAGCTTTCTTCTTGTAACCACTGCTTATGTCCCTTCTTAGGGCTTCATATGTGTTGTTATCATTCAGAAGTGCAGTCACCTTATCATCGTAGTCAGATGTATAAGTACAACTTTGCATCTTCCTTTATCAGCAGGCAGGATGGTGACAATCTTGTCTTTCTTCAGGGATGTAACCATCCTCCTGTCTTCTGTAGTCAGGTTTGACGGAGGTGGTTTGGCACTGGCCAGGGCTGCAGACAGTTTTAGGCGAAGTTGTTCAGCCTCACCCTGTGGCACTTTGTTACTGGGGATCGAGGCCTCAGTGGCCGAGATAATATCCACTACAGGGATGGTTCTGGGTGTGATTGCCAAATTCAACCCTTTACCATCTCGAGCTGGGTGAGAACCCTTTCTGAAAGATTGTACACCCATTTCTCTTTGTTCCCCTGCTGGAAATGTTCTACACCCATTTCTCTTTGTTCTGCAATGTCCCCCTTTCCTCCTTCTGCCTCCAAGTTAGTTCTTCCCTAGTATGGATGTTTCCAGTTCGGGATAACAAAATGGAGAACTTCTTAGGTTGCCTCTCCTTGCCCTTCGTGTGCTGAGCTAGCTGTGCGTGTACCGTGAGGTCTGTTACTGACCTCCAAGTATCAGCAGGTAGCTGAAAAAGCAGGCCCACTTGCTCTGAGCCCAGGTCGTCCTGGACCCGCCCCAGTCTATGACTGGACAGTTGCAGTAAAAGCAATACAGCGATCAGCTCATTTTTCTGTAAGTTTGCTTTCTTCTCCTATCAGCATGCTTGTTGTCAGCCCAAGATATGATGTTGCTTTAGTCTGCTGATTGGGGTACTCCCTGGATCAGCAGTCTACAGTGCTAGCCCGGATGAAAATTAACAGCCAGGTATATTTCGGTTGGAAACCATCTCAATGAAAAGCTGCACTTGGGGGAGAGGCAAAGGCCTCGAACTGATGTAACGTTCCCCCCGGCAGAGACTCCTTACCCCTTAGTCCAAACTCGAACTCAATTTTCCACCTTTTCAGTCCTGACAGGGCCCACCATCCAGGTGTCTTCTAAGAATCAACAGTACATTCCCAGAAGCATCCCTTCCGGAAAGGCACTGCTTATGTTATGAGACTTCCGAAGGGTGAGCACTGTCAGGACTACAGTGTATGGGAAATTGTGGTTCTAGTTTGTACCTTTAGGAACTCGGTCCATTCCTTTTTCCGAAGCCAGTTGGCTGGAACTGGATCCACATTGATGCTGTAGATGAAGAATGTGAATAAGGAGTCTGGTGACGTCCGTGAGATGGTTTTCACACTTCCGTGCATTGGAACGTGGTCATAATCATATAGTGATCATGCGTCCACGTCCTGGCTCGGAGTCATGTGGTGTGGCTGGCATTTCTTCACCCGTGGTTAGGCTGATCATGTGCTGATGGTGGAGATTATGGCTTCAGCTGGTCTCCCAAAAAGGAGAAGCCGCTGAAGAGCTGCTGATGCTGCGCGGGTATAGGATCATGTGGCGCAGAGGACACAACCTCGGCTAGATCGATGATCTGATCTAAAGGTTCCTCCGGAAGCTGAAAAGAGACAAAAAGGCATATGTCAAAGTCATTAACCGGTGCAAAAAGTGCCGAAACACCTCAGCGACTTCCACCCATCCCATGTGTAGGTGAAGGATACCTAAACCCAAAGGCAAAATCTGAATCTATTTCCAGCTTACACGCCCTTAGTGGTGGCTGCATTCATTTTCCTTTTTCCCTTTGTATTTTCACTGAATAATCCCATCCTGATCTCAATGAATGCAGATAGAGCAAATACGATAAACCTATGATATGCTCTGAAAATCATCTACCGTCCCAAAATGTACCCAAACCCCTCTGTTATTCATGTACTTACTGGTCTTGAACGGAATATTGGGTGCTCTGCACAGGACTCTAAACTGGCCCAATTGGTGCCATTGAAAAAGGGATGTTCTCTGAGACCCTGGACGTTCTTATATCTGGAAAACGATCCTATTTCCAGCAGCTGTAACAAAGAAACATAAATAAGGAATTAGACAATAGAACCCCACTTTCTCATATTTCCCTCTAACAGTTGCCTATTTCAGGCTTCCTGTGTGTGCCGGGCAACCTGCTGTTTTGTTCGGCCTCAGGCAGGAGATGATAGCATAGATGAACATTTGGAGGACATTGATCACAGTTGTCTGATTTGTGCAGTTGATAATCTGTGCATAGGCTAATCTGAGAATCGGCGTACAGTCTCTATATGTCTGCACGATCATGCCAAAGTTTGGTGGAATAACCAGACCCACAGATTCTTGCCAACATGTTTACACCCAATGGCATAACGTTATTCGTTATGCCATTGCCTCAATAAATGACCTCAACTGTTTCTCCATCAGAGCGGGGGTTTCGCATATGCAAATGTGGGCCACCCCCCCTTCCAAAACTTCACCCATGATGCTTTTTTCCCCTCCTCTACATGCTGTCTCCTGTCCTGTATAAAGCTTGGTGTATACTCACCCTCCGTATGAGGTCCTTGGCTTTAGGATCAACGTCCCTGGTGTACTTGGGCTTTTTGTGCAGGAAAACATGTAGCAACATGCCTATGTCCATGCCACGGCGATAGTACGGGTTTTTGCGCGTCGCCATCTTATACACCATAACCCCCAAAGAAAAATAATCCGACGCCAATCCGTACGGTAGGTCGCATAATACCTGTTGAAACATAAAAGAGGAAAGATGAGTACATTGTCAGACCAAGCAGAGGACAGAAATGACACAGCGCTGGCATACGCAATGTATGGAGCCTCCCAAGTATCCTGACTTTACTAAGATTGTTAGGATGACAAAGTGCCGGACTTGATCCCAATGGGTTTGCTCATGAAGCATCAAATTAAGACGGAGCTTGTGGAAATGGAGTTTAAAAGAGGAGACGAGAATATGTTTACCCGTTGGAAGATTACTCTTCACATTGGATTTTCCATTCCTTTTCTTGAAAGAAACATGGACTCTCAAAAGGCTTAAAGCCCAACGGAACCGCTACGAACATTCAAGGAGTATCACAACTAAAGGCAGGCAAAGTCTTCCAGGGTTTCTTCACGTATATAACGTAGCCTGTGTTTGGGAGAAAGGGCTAGATGACAGGACTCACCTCTGTCTGAAAGGAGCCCAGCAGGTAAGTCATGAAGGGGCTGTGCCTGTTATTTTCCAGAACAAGACGTTCTGTATGGGCACTGCTGACGTATCCCGGAAGCAAAGGTCTCTTCTTGATGATCTTAACGGCCACCTTCTGGTCACTGACCCGGTGGGTCGCGAGTCCCACCTGTAGGAGACAGAGGGACATTTGGTCACATTTCAAAGTCACAATACAATAATACAAAGGGTAAAAGGGGAATTTTCATGGCCAAGTAGCGCACAGCACAGGTCGCGTGTGTCATTCTTTAGCTGTCTGAGGGATAGCTAACTATGATCCTAACATAATAAGAAGTCTATTTTCTTCAGTCTTCATTATTCTAACGCAGTGCATTTTTAACAGAATTTGGGAGACGCCATTGGGCCGTCTTCTAACTTTTCCAAGCTCAACTTGTCGGAGGAGCTGGGGGATGGGGATGATGGCTCGCTGGATGAAGCTGATGACATTGACTCGTCGGTGTCGGACGAAGACACCGGAGTCTGGTCGCTGCCGAAGATGGCTTCAGCCGATGGACATGACTCACTGGCACCGATGGAAGGTGCCGGTGGAGCCGGCCCCTGGGCTGCAGCCAAAGGATCTATCTCGATGGCACCTTCAGATGGGATAGCAGCGACTGGTCCTTGGGGGGGGGAAAAAAATCATATTTAAACTTTCTATAGGACAAGGAATCAGTGGACATTGAAACTTATTCTCTTTCTTCCATGTAAGTCAATGCAGTCTGTGTGATGTGAGGTGCCCCAGCCATGTGTATTACTGTACAATCATGTTTGTAGTTTCCTATATTAGATATAGAAAGATAAATCTTCTTCTTTTTTGAGGAAACAGGGGCAGATTCTGCCTACAATTGCCCCAATGCTCCGTGCAATTGCCCCACTTTGTGGAGGGATTAGTAACAGGCTGTGCAGTGGGCTTCCCTGTCGAGAATCCGCTTGTGATGGATTTAAGGGAACCCTTTCCACTTCTCCTATGAAAACACTATTATCCAAAAATGGAGGGCAATGGCAAGGCAAAGAAAAATGGCTTCCTCTGATCCGGGGACACAAAGCCAATGAAGGGGATTCATCCAAACTGGAGCAGACAAAATCTGGAGCAGCTGTGCATGGCAGCTTCTCTCTCTCTCTGATTAAACATTAACTGAACAAACTGAAGAGAGAAGATGATTGGTTGCCATGGGCAACTGCTCCAGGTTATGTTCTCTTCAGTTTTTTAATACTCCCCCCCATCACAGTGCTGCGACTTTACAAGCCAGAGCCGGACTTCACCTGCCAGAGCCGGGCTTCAACTGCCAGATGACAAGGCATTGGATGTGCTTTTAAAAGTCACATGATCATCCAGTCCAATCAAATGAATGTGAATGAATGATTGGGATCAATAAATCATCAAAGTTTGCACCCTGAGAAGCCTTGTTACAGCGCGCTGACATGGGCAACATTCTAGAGGCTCCATTCACAAAGCCAATACACAGGGGCAAGGAGCTTTTTGGGGGTTATTTTCATCTAATAAATGAAGTTCTCCAATAATAGGGATCACTTCAACTCCTAACTTCCTGCCGGGATCAATGGCTGACGTGGTACAATCCTCTCCTACTGCTCGGTGTGATTCAAAGAGGAGGACACGATAGTGTCTTCTATGTCATGATGATGGTATTTACCTAATGCTTCATCTTCCTTCTTTTCTTTCCTTCCTAGCCAAGGAAAGATTCTGCGCAGAATGATCCTTGCGCCCCGCGCAAACGCCCCATGCTTACCCCTCTGCGGGGCAGCGGTACCGGGCTCTGCAGCGGGCTGGCGGCCCTCAGCCGAGGGGTCCGCTCTCTGCGGGGGTTCCTCCTTGATGGAATTAGGAGAAACCTGCGCTCTCCTCCTCCTAAAAAAACGGTCCTGGCGGTCATCAGCTGAGGCGTCCGCTCTCTGAGGGGGTTCCTCCTTGATGGAATTAGGAGAAATCCTCCCTCTCCTCCTAAAAAAACGGTCCTGGCGGTCGTCAGCCGAGGGGTCCGCTCTCTGCGGAGGTTCCTCCTTGATGGAATTAGGAGAAATCCTCCCTCTCCTCCTCCTCTCAAAAAAACGCATCATTGTCAAAAATCGCTCAATGAAAACGCTGGCCAAAAAATCGCTTCCTCTCTCACAAGGGGAAACAAAGCCTCTGGCTTTGCAGTGACAGTGCAAGCTTTTATAGAGGCCGGAGGGGAGCGCTATGACATCACAGCGTCGCATCTGAAAGGGGCTCCAACTGTCATAATGGGAGGCAGCTGGAAGTCACAATGTAGTGCAGCCAAGGTCATGTGACATGCGTATTCGGATGTTCCGGTCGCCACAATATACACTATATCGCCAAAAGTATTGGGACGCCGGGCTTTACACGCACATGAACTTTAATGGCATCCCAATACTGAACCCTACGGACATAGACTGGGATGCCATTACAGTTCATGTGCATGTAAAGGCATCCCAATACTTTTGGCAATATAGTGTACGTTTTTTATTGATTTGCACAAGTGTTTATTCGTTCAATGGGCCCCAGTGTGCCGAGGTTATTCCCCCATTCACCTATGTATTATTATTTATAGAAAATGTTTTTATTTCTTTATATATGTACACCATTGCACATCCATTCATTCATTATTCATTTTTCTATCAGTTTTTATTCCTTGGCCATATAGTTGGGATTGGGGAGGGGCTACTCAGTGGGACTTATAAACAGTCTTCTAGTACTGCAAGTGGCGAGTCGCTGGTGGCAGTGGCCATCTTTAAACCTGGCAAGTGCCCACATTACATTTTATATATTGCCGAAACGGCAATATATTAAATGTAAATCATTCACTGGTGGTCCAGTGGGGAATCAGTATGATGTGCATCTCTTGCTTGATGCAGACCATACTGATCGCTCCCTCGTGGTGCTGCCGCTGACTAGCAGGGAGCGATTAGTATGGTCTGCATCAGCCAGAGATGCAGATCACACTGATCCTCCACTGGACCACCAGGATGTGCCCTCAGTGCCCCACTCAACCCCATTGATGCAGCCCCCCCTTCCTGCAAAACAGGTAAGCAGGAGAGGGGGACATTTTTTAATTAGCTATTGTTATTAGTTGTCTGTGTGATGTGTTTTATTGTGTTTTCTTGAGTGTGTGAGTGTATGATATGTGTGTGATATGTGTGTGATATGTGTGTGTTTCATTACGTGTGTGTGTTTTTTTTAACCACTTCCCGTGGGTTAACGTAAATATACATCCTCCGCTGGAAGTGGTTATACCAAGAACAGAGGCGGCTCTTTAATTTGGCGAGTTAGGCGGTCTCCTAAGGCCTCGCGCTCACGAGGGCCTCGCAGCCGCCTAACTCGCCTAGTCTATAGCAGGGGAAGGAAGGGCTGGCACTGTGGGAGGGAGAGAAGAAAAACCAAAACCTCCTCGTTTGTGTCCTGCGCTTCCCCTCCCCCGCCGAGACTGCACTCCCGCATTGCCCTGCTGGGACTCACTGCATCCCCAGCTTACTTACTAATGAAGCAGTGCGGCCCCAGCAACAGGAGAGAGACCCGGAGAAACGGCAGCAGTGACAGATTCACTGCAGAGAATCGGATTCTCTGCAGGTGGCTGGGGGGCCCTCTGACAGGGGAGGTGCAGGAAGTCGTGGCTGGGGCCCAGCACTGCCGGTCTGGTGGAGGAGGAGGTCGTTGATGGCCCAGTGATGGAAGAAGTCCCCTCTGGCAGGTAAGGAGCTGCAGGGAAAGGACCCCCGATCAGCCCACCATAGTGATTCTCTGGGGCTGTGCAGGATCTCTGCAAGGCCTTGGGTGGGTGCTATGTGTATAGTCCTGTGTGTTGCT
>NW_017310371.1:0-1067 GCF_000935625.1 Nanorana parkeri | reverse complement strand
AGTGGTTGACGGAACCCGGGATACAACAAAGACTTAGTCTAGTCAATGCAAATAAAGCGCTGGGACCGGACAATCTACACCCCAAGATACTTAAGGAACTAAGCGAGGTTATAACTAGACCATTATTCCTCATTTTTAAGGACTCTCTAATGACTGGTAGAGTTCCGAGTGACTGGCGGAGGGCTACGGTAGTTCCAATATTTAAAAAGGGAGCAAGATGCCAACCTCAGAATTACCGACCAGTTAGTCTTACATCGGTAGTTTGTAAACTGTTGGAGGGAATGATTAAGGACCACTTCGTAGAATTCGTGCGGGAAATGACAAAATAAATGACAACCAGCATGGGTTTAGGAAGGACCGTTCCTGTCAGACTAACCTACTGACTTTTTATGAAGGAGGGAGTAAGTAGAGATCTGGATGGAGGGAGGTCTGTGGATGTGGTATATCTGGATTTCGCTAAGGCTTTTGATACGGTACCTCATAAACGCTTACTATACAAGCTGAGAGCTATGGGAATAGATGGAAGGGTGTGTACATGGATAGAGAACTGGCTAAAGGAACGGGTACAGAGAGTATCAATAAATGGCGCCCTTTCAGACTGGGCTAGTGTCATAGCGGTGTGCCTCAGGCTTCTGTGCTGGGACCGATGCTTTTCAACCTGTTTATTTTTTTTTAAAGATTAAAAGTTTATTGAACGGAACAAGACACTTGTCATCAGTTGTTTGGTTACATGTGATTGTACATTACAGGGACAAGGTATTACATAGCAAAAATATAAAACAGAGATGCAATAAGAGCAGTTTTTTCCATGAAAATAAAATCTATAAGTAACAATACAGTGCAAAAGGGAGATACCCCGAGGCTCATCGGGTAGAGGGTGTAGAAAGTGGGGGAAGGAGGCACATGTAGGTTAATGAGCCCTCCGGCTCTTCATTCGCGGTAGAGTAGCGTGATGTGCATGCACGCTTTCGGGATCCACGGATCAGTTGGAGGGTATTACCCTGAAAGGTATATAGCTCCCTGA
Source organism: Nanorana parkeri (assembly GCF_000935625.1). Lineage (NCBI taxonomy): Eukaryota > Metazoa > Chordata > Amphibia > Anura > Dicroglossidae > Nanorana > Nanorana parkeri. Next base: position 43 of record NW_017310371.1, on the reverse strand, counting down.
CCGTGGTGTTTTCAGAGCGCGTTTATGAACATCACTTGTGACT
>NW_017310370.1:21376-22742 GCF_000935625.1 Nanorana parkeri | reverse complement strand
TCCTCTTCTGTTCTGTGATGTTGTAATACTCTTCTGAGTGATGCCCCATAGTGGGGCATTTCTGGAGGGGGCAGGGGAAGCAAGAGCCCTGGGGGAGGGGGGAGAGAAGACACAACAGTAAATTATTACAATATGACATCACAGGAAATGACATCACAGGCCGAATATGCCGCCCAGTCGGGACAGTGCCACATCTGGAGGATAGGAGAAATGAGAACTCACCCAATGTTAGAGATTCCGTCTATAACAACCAATCAGAGTTCTTGTTTAATTCTTCCATATAATGAACGCTGAATTCTGATTGGCTGCTTCGGCAATGTATTCATTCTCTGCCCTCCGGCCCCATGGTATAGGACGGCGCAATCCCACTTACCGAGGAGAAGTTCTCGTAGCTGTCACAGGGGTAGCCGAGGAGGCCGCCGGGGGATGGGATGCTGTGCGTGTAATAGAGGAACGCTCGGAAGTGGCCGCAGGCCAACGTCTCCAACAGACCTACCAATCAAAGAACAGATTACTGTTATATACAGATCCCAATACTCAGAGATCTCCAACACCAGATCCCAATACTCAGAGATCTCCAACACCAGATCCCAATACTCAGAGATCTCCAACACCAGATCCCAATACTCAGAGATCTCCAACACCAGATCCCGATACACCGAGATCTCCAACACCAGATCCCAATACACCGAGATCTCCAACACCAGATCCCAATACCCCGAGATCTCCAACACCAGATCCTGATACACCAAGATCTCCAACACCAGATCCCGATACACCGAGATCTCCAACACCAGATTCCAATACACAGAGATCTCCAACACCAGATCCCAATACACAGAGATCTCCAACACCAGATCCCGATACTCATAGATCTCAAACACCAGATCCCGATACACAGAGATCTCCAACACCAGATCCCAATACACAGAGATCTCCAACACCAGATTCCAATACACAAAGATCTCCAACACCAGATCCCAATACTCAGAGATCTCCAACACCAGATCCCGATACTCAGAGATCTCCAACACCAGATCCCGATACTCAGAGATCTCCAACACCAGATCACTATACACCGAGATCTCCAACACCAGATCACAATACACCGAGATCTCCAACAACAGATCACAATACACCGAGATCTCCAACACCAGGTCCCGATACACCGAGATCTCCAACACCAGATCCTGATACACCAAGATCTCCAACACCAGATCCCAATACACCGAGATCTCCAACACCAGATCACCATACACATAGATCTCCAACAACAGATCCCGATACTCAGAGATCTCCAACACCAGATCCCGATACTCAGAGATCTCCAACACCAGATCCACATACCCAGAGATCACCAACACCT
>NW_017310370.1:11547-21239 GCF_000935625.1 Nanorana parkeri | reverse complement strand
GAGATCTCCAACACCAGATCCCAATACTCAGAGATCTCCAACCCCAGATCCCTATACTCAGAGATCTCCAACCCCAGATCCCGATACTCAGATCTCCAACACCAGATCCCAATACACCTAGATCTCCAACACCAGATTCCTATACACTGAGATCTCCAACACCAGATCCCGATACACCGAGATCTCCAACACCAGATCCCAATACTCAGAGATCTCCAACACCAGATCCCGATACTCAGAGATCTCCAACACCAGATCCCGATACTCAGAGATCTCCAACACCAGATCACTATACACCGAGATCTCCAACACCAGATCACAATACACCGAGATCTCCAACAACAGATCACAATACACCGAGATCTCCAACACCAGGTCCCGATACACCGAGATCTCCAACACCAGATCCTGATACACCAAGATCTCCAACACCAGATCCCAATACACCGAGATCTCCAACACCAGATCACCATACACAGAGATCTCCAACAACAGATCCCGATACTCAGAGATCTCCAACACCAGATCCCGATACTCAGAGATCTCCAACACCAGATCCCGATACACAGAGATCTCCAACACCAGATCCCGATACTCAGAGATCTCCAACACCAGATCCCGATACTCAGAGATCTCCAACACCAGATCCCGATACTCAGAGATCTCCAACACCAGATCCCGATACTCAGAGATCTCCAACACCAGATCCCGATACTCAGAGATCTCCAACACCAGATCCCGATACTCAGAGATCTCCAACACCAGATCACTATACACCGAGATCTCCAACACCAGATCACAATACACCGAGATCTCCAACAACAGATCACAATACACCGAGATCTCCAACACCAGGTCCCGATACACCGAGATCTCCAACACCAGATCCTGATACACCAAGATCTCCAACACCAGATCCCAATACACCGAGATCTCCAACACCAGATCACCATACACATAGATCTCCAACAACAGATCCCGATACTCAGAGATCTCCAACACCAGATCCCGATACTCAGAGATCTCCAACACCAGATCCCGATACTCAGAGATCTCCAACACCAGATCCCGATACTCAGAGATCTCCAACACCAGATCCCGATACTCAGAGATCTCCAACACCAGATCCCGATACACAGAGATCTCCAACACCAGATCCCGATACTCAGAGATCTCCAACACCAGATCCCTATACACTGAGATCTCCAACACCAGATCCCGATACTCAGAGATCTCCAACACCAGATCCCGATACTCAGAGATCTCCAACACCAGATCCCGATACTCAGAGATCTCCAACACCAGATCCCGATACTCAGAGATCTCCAACACCAGATCCCGATACTCAGAGATCTCCAACACCAGATCCCGATACTCAGAGATCTCCAACACCAGATCCCTATACACAGAGATCTCCAACACCAGATCCCGATACTCAGAGATCTCCAACACCAGATCCCGATACTCAGAGATCTCCAACACCAGATCCCGATACTCAGAGATCTCCAACACCAGATCCCGATACTCAGAGATCTCCAACACCAGATCCCGATACTCAGAGATCTCCAACACCAGATCCCGATACACAGAGATCTCCAACACCAGATCCCGATACACAGAGATCTCCAACACCAGATCCCGATACTCAGAGATCTCCAACACCAGATCCCGATACTCAGAGATCTCCAACACCAGATCACTATACACCGAGATCTCCAACACCAGATCACAATACACCGAGATCTCCAACAACAGATCACAATACACCGAGATCTCCAACACCAGGTCCCGATACACCGAGATCTCCAACACCAGATCCTGATACACCAAGATCTCCAACACCAGATCCCAATACACCGAGATCTCCAACACCAGATCACCATACACATAGATCTCCAACAACAGATCCCGATACTCAGAGATCTCCAACACCAGATCCCGATACTCAGAGATCTCCAACACCAGATCCCGATACTCAGAGATCTCCAACACCAGATCCCGATACTCAGAGATCTCCAACACCAGATCACAATACACCGAGATCTCCAACAACAGATCACAATACTCAGAGATCTCCAACACCAGATCCCAATACACCGAGATCTCCAACACCAGATCCTGATACACCAAGATCTCCAACACCAGATAACTATACACTGAGATCTCCAACACCAGATCACTATACACCGAGATCTCCAACACCAGATCACTATACACTGAGATCTCCAACACCAGATCCTGATACTCAGAGATCTCCAACACCAGATCCCGATACTCAGAGATCTCCAACACCAGATCCCGATACTCAGAGATCTCCAACACCAGATCCCTATACACTGAGATCTCCAACACCAGATCCCGATACTCAGAGATCTCCAACACCAGATCCCTATACACTGAGATCTCCAACACCAGATCCCTATACACAGAGATCTCCATGTGTGAATGTACACTGAAACATCGATCCTTACTGTCCTTGTTCCACAGGAATGCCGTCACCTTGTGGGGACACCCCGCCATGAGTTTGCCTCCATTGGGGTAAAAATCAAAATGTCCGATTGGTTTTTCTATACCGACTCCTGGAATAAAGAACATAATACCAATTACCATCTCATTGGCCGGATGTTTAGCCCCTCCCTGTCGCAGGACGGCCAGTGCTGAGTGGGTGACCTCACATGGTTCAGATGGCACCACTGCGGGCTCAGGTGGATGACCCCAATGAGGCAACAACACAATCTCATCTCCCAGATTATCCGTCACCGTCATGTATGGATTATCCACACTGTAAAGTCTCCTCACAAGATGGTGTCAGAGGAAGGAGAGAGGACACTTGGGTAGGGGGAGGGATCGGATCTGGTACATTGGGTTGGCCGGGGTCAGAGGAAGGAGAGAGGACACTTGGGTAGGGGGAGGGATCGGATCTGGTACATTGTGTTGGCCGGGGTCAGAGGAAGGAGAGAGGACACTTGGGTAGGGGGAGGGATCGGATCTAGTACATTGGGTTGGCCGGGGTCAGAGGAAGGAGAGAGGACACTTGGGTTTTTTCCCTCCTGAGACCCCGCACAGCCCTCCTGAGACCCCGCACAGCCTCCTGAGACCGCGCACAGGCTCCGGAGACCTAAGGAAATGTATTTATGAATACCGGTTATCCTGCTTGTGTCGGTGTGAATGACGTCCACAAAACCGGCATCAGAGGAATCCAGCCGCACTTCATTGTCCACGCCGTCAAAGTACGGCCGAGCCGGGTCCAGAGCTGCAGGGAGAAGATACACTTTATCCCCTTGCAGAGCGGGGTGTGGCCCCCTTCCATGCGTTTGTTACAGAATTTTGCTGCACTTCCTATTAGCCGGCGCTGGAAATGACTGCGGATGGCGCCGCACAGTTACTATGGCAACATGCGTCAATAAATAATCTTCCTTCATACATTCTGCGTCCTCTGTGGGGGGAATGAAGTAGAATTAGGGGTCATGGACCCTACAGAGGGTGTTTGTCATGTGTGAAGATAGAGATTGTATCCTCACAATGTATATGGACACGCGTGTAAGCGTACCATGCATGTAGACACGCGTGTAAGCGTACAATGTATATTCTGTATGTGGAAATGAAACGACTTCCTGGGTCTGGGATTCTTCAGAATGGCGAGTTGCAGTAACGCACATTTTCCGCACTTTTTCCGCACATTTTCCACACATTGCCGCAGATCTGAGCACAGAGCACTACAACTCATCCACAGCACATTGGTACACTAAGCTGTTATCTATATGGAAGTACAGATGTCATTGTGTGGCCCTTCAGACATGTCAGGGGCCAACATGTGGCCCCCTGTATTTATGACATTCACCATCATAGCTCTATACAGACCGGTGACCCTGCGAATCCCAGGAAACCGTCTCCCGGCCTCTCCGGCTATGTGAGCGCCCAGACTGTGTCCAATGATGTGAACGTTGCATGGAGGGTAATCCAGATCCACCTGGAGGCAGATAAAGAGGTGAGAAGCTCGCCAATGTACATGAGTCACCCCCAATGTGAGCTCAGTCCTCGGGGGTCCCCAGTGGGAGCTCAGTCCTCGGGGGGTCCCCAGTGGGAGCTCAGTCCTCGGGGGTCCCCAGTGGGAGCTCAGTCCTCGGGGGTCCCCAGTGGGAGCTCAGTCCTCGGGGGTCCCCAGTGGGAGCTCAGTCCTCGGGGGTCCCCAGTGGGAGCTCAGTCCTCGGGGGTCCCCAGTGGGAGCTCAGTCCTCGGGGGTCCCCAGTGGGAGCTCAGTCCTCGGGGGTCCCCAGTGGGAGCTCAGTCCTCGGGGGTCCCCAGTGGGAGCTCAGTCCTCGGGGGTCCCCAGTGGGAGCTCAGTCCTCGGGGGTCCCCAGTGGGAGCTCAGTCCTCGGGGGTCCCCAGTGGGAGCTCAGTCCTCGGGGGTCCCCAGTGGGAGCTCAGTCCTCGGGGGTCCCCAGTGGGAGCTCAGTCCTCGGGGGTCCCCAGTGGGAGCTCAGTCCTCGGGGGTCCCCAGTGGGAGCTCAGTCCTCGGGGGTCCCCAGTGGGAGCTCAGTCCTCGGGGGTCCCCAGTGGGAGCTCAGTCCTCGGGGGTCCCCAGTGGGAGCTCAGTCCTCGGGGGTCCCCAGTGGGAGCTCAGTCCTCGGGGGTCCCCAGTGGGAGCTCAGTCCTCGGGGGTCCCCAGTGGGAGCTCAGTCCTCGGGGGTCCCCAGTGGGAGCTCAGTCCTCGGGGGTCCCCAGTGGGAGCTCAGTCCTCGGGGGTCCCCAGTGGGAGCTCAGTCCTCGGGGGTCCCCAGTGGGAGCTCAGTCCTCGGGGGTCCCCAGTGGGAGCTCAGTCCTCGGGGGTCCCCAGTGGGAGCTCAGTCCTCGGGGGTCCCCAGTGGGAGCTCAGTCCTCGGGGGTCCCCAGTGGGAGCTCAGTCCTCGGGGGTCCCCAGTGGGAGCTCAGTCCTCGGGGGTCCCCAGTGGGAGCTCAGTCCTCGGGGGTCCCCAGTGGGAGCTCAGTCCTCGGGGGTCCCCAGTGGGAGCTCAGTCCTCGGGGGTCCCCAGTGGGAGCTCAGTCCTCGGGGGTCCCCAGTGGGAGCTCAGTCCTCGGGGGTCCCCAGTGGGAGCTCAGTCCTCGGGGGTCCCCAGTGGGAGCTCAGTCCTCGGGGGTCCCCAGTGGGAGCTCAGTCCTCGGGGGTCCCCAGTGGGAGCTCAGTCCTCGGGGGTCCCCAGTGGGAGCTCAGTCCTCGGGGGTCCCCAGTGGGAGCTCAGTCCTCGGGGGTCCCCAGTGGGAGCTCAGTCCTCGGGGGTCCCCAGTGGGAGCTCAGTCCTCGGGGGTCCCCAGTGGGAGCTCAGTCCTCGGGGGTCCCCAGTGGGAGCTCAGTCCTCGGGGGTCCCCAGTGGGAGCTCAGTCCTCGGGGGTCCCCAGTGGGAGCTCAGTCCTCGGGGGTCCCCAGTGGGAGCTCAGTCCTCGGGGGTCCCCAGTGGGAGCTCAGTCCTCGGGGGTCCCCAGTGGGAGCTCAGTCCTCGGGGGTCCCCAGTGGGAGCTCAGTCCTCGGGGGTCCCCAGTGGGAGCTCAGTCCTCGGGGGTCCCCAGTGGGAGCTCAGTCCTCGGGGGTCCCCAGTGGGAGCTCAGTCCTCGGGGGTCCCCAGTGGGAGCTCAGTCCTCGGGGGTCCCCAGTGGGAGCTCAGTCCTCGGGGGTCCCCAGTGGGAGCTCAGTCCTCGGGGGTCCCCAGTGGGAGCTCAGTCCTCGGGGGTCCCCAGTGGGAGCTCAGTCCTTGGGGTCCCCAGTGGGAGCTCAGACCTCGGGGGTGGGGTGGGGGTCCGGCATTCTCGGGTATTGATGGGGATTCAGTTTATCGCCGTCTCCTGTCATTGTAATAGATTGTATTTCCCTCCCCCACCTGCAGCCGCATTCAGTGATTGATTGATTGATCGGCTGAGTTCCTATAATCACCTGCAGTGTCCTCAGGAAATGGGCGATCTCTGCTCCTACGAGGCGCCCGTTGTTGGCGGCCTGCACATACAGCAACACGTTTCCCGATCCGCGCCGCCAATCCACCGCGATACAGTTCACGTCTTCCGCCAGCAGCAGCTCCTGGTCAGGGAATCACATGGAACATGAACCCGAAAATTAGGAACCCCCCCTCCCCCTCCCCCACCCTGATTGTTGGGAGAAACCGTTGTCTGGTCTTGTAGTTTTGGGGAGAATTTTGGGAAGATCGGAACCCCCATCAATTTTTTTCCCATTGGGCAATTTTTTTTTACTTCCTGTCTTGGAGCCCCAACAGGAAGTGAGCGGAGATCTCTCCTGGATGATTGAAATTAGTTGTCACCAGAACCGGTGTCCCCCATTGGAAGATTTGACACCAGGACAAGCAGAGGTCTCCATAAGTAGTAGGGATGAGGATGTGAGCGGTATTAGACTGTCATACTGATCCGCACACTCACGTGGCACATGTCAGACACCCAGTTATCCGTCGCCCGGTCAGCCATCCCGTGTACAATGAAGATCGTCTTCCGAGACGTCCGGAACCAAGAAGCTCTGAGGCCGGGAATGTCCCTGGCGCTGATATCCTGCACAATGTACAAAACGAGAACTACAACCTGCTAAAAGATGGCCATACACTGTATGGTGTGGGAAGTGTATGGTGTGGGAAGTGTATTGTGTGGGAAGTGTATAATATGGGTAGTGTATGGTGTGGGAAGTGTATTGTGTGGGAAGTGTATTGTGTGGGAAGGGTGTAATGTGGGTACGATATGGTGGGCGAAGTGTATGGTGTGGGAAGTGTATGGTGTGAGAAGTGTATGGTGTGGGAAGTGTATTGTGTGAGAAGTGTATAATGTAGGAAGTGTATGGTGTGGGAAGGGTGTAATGTGGGTACGATATGGTGTGGGAAGTGTATGGTGTGAGAAGTGTATGGTGTGAGAAGTGTATGGTGTGGGAAGTGTGTAATGTGGGTACGATATGGTGTGGGAAGTGTATGGTGTGAGAAGTGTATGGTGTGGGAAGTGTGTAATGTGGGTACGATATGGTGTGAGAAGTGTATGGTGTGGGAAGTGTATGTTGTGAGAAGTGTATGGTGTGAGAAGTGTATGGTGTGTTAAGTGTATGGTGTGAGAAGTGTATGGTGTGGGAAGTGTGTAATGCGGGTACGATATGGTGTGGGAAGTGTGTAATGCGGGTACGATATGGTGTGGGAAGTGTGTAATGCGGGTACGATATGGTGTGGGAAGTGTGTAATGCGGGTACGATATGGTGTGGGAAGTGTGTAATGCGGGTACGATATGGTGTGGGAAGTGTGTAATGCGGGTACGATATGGTGTGGGAAGTGTGTAATGCGGGTACGATATGGTGTGGGAAGTGTGTAATGCGGGTACGATATGGTGTGGGAAGTGTGTAATGCGGGTACGATATGGTGTGGGAAGTGTGTAATGCGGGTACGATATGGTGTGGGAAGTGTGTAATGCGGGTACGATATGGTGTGGGAAGTGTGTAATGCGGGTACGATATGGTGTGGGAAGTGTGTAATGCGGGTACGATATGGTGTGGGAAGTGTGTAATGCGGGTACGATATGGTGTGGGAAGTGTGTAATGCGGGTACGATATGGTGTGGGAAGTGTGTAATGCGGGTACGATATGGTGTGGGAAGTGTGTAATGCGGGTACGATATGGTGTGGGAAGTGTGTAATGCGGGTACGATATGGTGTGGGAAGTGTGTAATGCGGGTACGATATGGTGTGGGAAGTGTGTAATGCGGGTACGATATGGTGTGGGAAGTGTGTAATGCGGGTACGATATGGTGTGGGAAGTGTGTAATGCGGGTACGATATGGTGTGGGAAGTGTGTAATGCGGGTACGATATGGTGTGGGAAGTGTGTAATGCGGGTACGATATGGTGTGGGAAGTGTGTAATGCGGGTACGATATGGTGTGGGAAGTGTGTAATGCGGGTACGATATGGTGTGGGAAGTGTGTAATGCGGGTACGATATGGTGTGGGAAGTGTGTAATGCGGGTACGATATGGTGTGGGAAGTGTGTAATGCGGGTACGATATGGTGTGGGAAGTGTGTAATGCGGGTACGATATGGTGTGGGAAGTGTGTAATGCGGGTACGATATGGTGTGGGAAGTGTGTAATGCGGGTACGATATGGTGTGGGAAGTGTGTAATGCGGGTACGATATGGTGTGGGAAGTGTGTAATGCGGGTACGATATGGTGTGGGAAGTGTGTAATGCGGGTACGATATGGTGTGGGAAGTGTGTAATGCGGGTACGATATGGTGTGGGAAGTGTGTAATGCGGGTACGATATGGTGTGGGAAGTGTGTAATGCGGGTACGATATGGTGTGGGAAGTGTGTAATGCGGGTACGATATGGTGTGGGAAGTGTGTAATGCGGGTACGATATGGTGTGGGAAGTGTGTAATGCGGGTACGATATGGTGTGGGAAGTGTGTAATGCGGGTACGATATGGTGTGGGAAGTGTGTAATGCGGGTACGATATGGTGTGGGAAGTGTGTAATGCGGGTACGATATGGTGTGGGAAGTGTGTAATGCGGGTACGATATGGTGTGGGAAGTGTGTAATGCGGGTACGATATGGTGTGGGAAGTGTGTAATGCGGGTACGATATGGTGTGGGAAGTGTGTAATGCGGGTACGATATGGTGTGGGAAGTGTGTAATGCGGGTACGATATGGTGTGGGAAGTGTGTAATGCGGGTACGATATGGTGTGGGAAGTGTGTAATGCGGGTACGATATGGTGTGGGAAGTGTGTAATGCGGGTACGATATGGTGTGGGAAGTGTATGGGGTGAGAAGTGTATGGTGTGGGAAGGGTGTAATGTGGGAAGTGGTAATGTGGGTACGATATGGTGTGGGAAGTGTGTAATGTAGTTTTTTGTGCTATATAGACAGACAGAATTCAGAGTGACAGACACACCTGGTGACGCTCGGGGTTTTCTCGGGTCAGCAGGAGGAATCGGGTGTTGATCTTTTCTGGAGTCCAGGGCAATGAAGCGACCAGCCTCTGGGTGGTCCCAGACCAGGGCAGAGCATCCGAGAAACAGCCAAGGTCTCCATAGCAGATTTCATTACCTGGAGGGCACAGGGAGGACATGGTACTGATTTGTATGGAGATTAAAGAGAACCTGTCATGTGTGGAGCTTGTGTTGTAGAGTCTGTACATTGCTGAGTAATCAGCGGTGGAAACTTCCGCACTTTTCGCTCCGTCTGCTCCATCTCTACATCAGAAAGTCAGATGGTGCTCAGAGCTCTGGAGGCTGCGGCACGCATGAAGTCATGTGGATAAAAGGTGGGATCTGATTGGTTCACTTACTGAACAATTTCTAACCAATCTTTGTGGGGGCTGCGTGGGGGGATGTGTAAGAACTTTGTGAGGGCTGTGCGGTTCACCTTGATACGTGCAGAGTTCACACAGTACGGCGAGCAGCACGGGTCTCTAATACAGCGATATAACAATTCTCTAGAAGTGGGAATCTGGATGTGTGAGGGCTGCATGGGGGATGTGTGAGGGCTGCATGGGGGATGTGTGAGGGCTGCATGGGGGATGTGTGAGGGCTGCATGGGGGATGTGTGAGGGCTGCATGGGGGATGTGTGAGGGCTGCATGGGGGATGTGTGAGGGCTGCATGGGGGATGTGTGAGGGCTGCATGGGGGATGTGCGAGGGCTGCATGGGGGATGTGCGAGGGCTGCATGGGGG
>NW_017310370.1:11167-11424 GCF_000935625.1 Nanorana parkeri | reverse complement strand
CATACAGAGGGGGGGAGGGGAAATGGAGGGCAGAATCCGGGGGTGGTACCCGGTTGGACGATATCAGGTCGGCAGAGTAATTACTGGGGCAGAATCTCTCCTCCAGGGGGGGTGATGGCTCCACATCACCGGGGACAGGGGGCCGGGGACAGGGTACCGAGGACAGAGGACCGCGGCCCGAGGACCGAGGACCGAGGACAGGGGACCGGGGACAGAGGACCGAGGACAGGGGACCGAGGACAGAGGACTGAGGACAG
>NW_017310370.1:1715-3284 GCF_000935625.1 Nanorana parkeri | reverse complement strand
CTGGCAGAGAGAGTATAGAGGGGGGGAGGGGAAATGGAGGGCAGGATCCAGGGGTGGTACCCGGTTGGACGATATCAGGTCGGCAGAGTAATTACTGGGGCAGAATCTCTCCTCCAGGGGGGGTGATGGCTCCACATTGGTGGTCGGGGACTCAGGGACCCCCAGGGGCCAACAATCTGCTTTCTACCCGGCGATCAGGTTCAGCACATTGCGGATCAGGTGGGCAGATTGTTGGGTGGGGGAGGAACCGTCATGGCACACAATGCTACCGAGGACAGGGGACCGGGGACAGGGGACCGAGGACAGAGGACCGAGGACCGAGGACCGAGGACCGAGGACAGGGGACCGGGGACAGAGGACCGAGGACAGGGGACCGAGGACAGGGGACCGGGGACAGGGGACCGAGGACAGGGGACAGAGGACAGGGGACAGGGGACCGCGGACAGGGGACCGGGGACAGGGGACCGGGGACAGAGGACAGAGGACAGGGGACAGGGGACAGGGGACAGGGGACAGGGGACAGGGGACCGAGGACAGGGGACCGGGGACAGAGGAACGAGGACAGAGGACAGGGGACAGGGGACCGAGGACAGGGGACCGAGGACAGGGGACCGAGGATGGGGGACAGGGGACCGAGGACAGGGGACCCTAACCCTAAGGCCGCACCCCCCTTGTGACACCACTGCATTAACTGATAGGTCTGTCACGGCTGTTACTGTGAAGAAGCCTTTCCACATGTGCAGATGAGACTTCTTTCCCTCCAGACACAGAGACGTCCCCTTGTCCTCTGCAGTGACCTTCGTGTATATAGAGTGGTGAAGGTGTCTGGAAGGGGGGAGGGGAATGAGGGATAATCCGCCCCCTGCGATGGGAATGAGGGGATTGTTGTGTAGTATTTACAAAGGAATTGTAGTCTCACCTCTGGCTGCTCCCAGTATGATGTAATACACAATGATGGGGGTTGTTGTCCTCATCGTCAGCGCCATAGAGGGGGGCTCGTCGGCCAATCGCGGTTCTCAGAGGATGACAATGAGAGTTACAATGTCCTGAGAAGAATCGCGGAGAGGAAGTGATCAATGTCACTGGTGGTGCTGGGAATTTATACTGGCGCACGGTGGGGAAGTGACGCAGTCACATGACCTGCTACTCTCACCTTCCCCACACTGACATCACTCCCATCATTGTCCCTCATAAACAGGAAACTTTCTATTATCAGACAGAAATGTTCAGATCGCAGGAATGGAGAAGTGATGAGAGAGGGAGAGTGCTGGGCGGGGGATGGGGGATCATAATGTCATACGCTGAACTTTTCCTGACTCCAAAGGGTTAACCTGACTGCGGTCTGCGAGCAGCGCCCCCCAGAGGAAGGCCAATGTATACCCCTTACCCCAATATACAATGTATACCCCTTACCCCAATATACAATGTATACCCCTTACCCCAATATACAATGTATACCCCTTACCCCAATATACAATGTATACCCCATACCCCAATATACAATGTATACCCCATACCCCAATATACAATGTATACCCCATACCCCAATATACAATGTATACCCCATAC
>NW_017310370.1:0-1003 GCF_000935625.1 Nanorana parkeri | reverse complement strand
ACCCCAATATACAATGTATACCCCATACTGGACCCCAATATACAATGTATACCCCATACTGGACCCCAATATACAATGTATACCCCATACTGGACCCCAATATACAATGTATACCCCATACTATACCCCAATATACAATGTATACCCCATACTGGACCCCAATATACAATGTATACCCCATACTGGACCCCAATATACAATGTATACCCCATACTGGACCCCAATATACAATGTATACCCCATACTGGACCCCAATATACAATGTATACCCCATACTGGACCCCAATAGAGTAGAGGAAAACATTTCTCATAGTTCAAGTGACACGAAACGCAGGAGATAAATCTGGGGTTGTCACCTTTTCTTCAAGTAAAACCCGGACACTCTAACACTGAGTGCGGCAATTTTTTGGGGAGACTATAGAGGAGAGGCAGCCAGGGGAGGGAGACCGTCTACAGAGGACTACAAATCCCAGCAATACCAAATAATATGAAGCCACATACTCTGTGTTGTTCCGGGGGTGAAGGCTCTAACCAGGGCTGTGCGGACTCTCAGGTGGGCTGTGCGGACTCTCAGGTGGGCTGTGTGGGGGTCTCGTCAGGGGTCCGGAGGTGTGCAGCGTGGTGGCAGGAAGGAGCTGGGGGAGGAGATGTGCAGGCTGCGCCTGTTTACTGGCACCTGCGGCTCACAGAAAGATGCAGATTCAGGGAGATGTGGCACTTTCTGGGGTCCCGCACTTCCTGGGGTCCCGCACTTCCTGGGGTCCCGCACTTTCTGGGGTCCCGCACTTCCTGGGGTCCTCAGGCAGCCACATGAGTCAAAAGATTTAAAGTGCCGGCATTGTGTCTGTCAGCTGGCAAGTCTCCTCTCTGGTATAGAGCGCATTCATCCATTGTAGCTGATTATAATGGCTTCTTTGTGTCTGTATGGAAACCTGTGAACATCGTTCCTCTCTCTTCATACAATGTCCCCGTTATCATCGGACATCCGTCTCCTTGTATCAGG
>NW_017310369.1:13529-22760 GCF_000935625.1 Nanorana parkeri | reverse complement strand
TCTGTCCCTCTATTGCCCCCCAATCCCTCCTCTGCCCCTCTGTTGTGTCATGTGCTGAGTGACTTCACAGGATGACTACCAGGAGGAGGTCATTATGCTTTCTGAGTCCAGTTTACCCCACGGTGGGGTGATCTGTGCAATGTCCACCAGATGGCAGCAAAGCCTGACACTGCAGCAGATGAGTCTGGAGGGGGAACATTGCAGTCAGTGCTCCTTCAATACTTAGTGGGCAGAATGGTGACTGAAGCTTAGATGGTCAGTTCTTGGGGTCCTGGAGTCTATGCCCAGCAAGTCACCCCGGCACGGTCCTTGTTACTGGGCGGGAGGGGAGAAGGTAATGGCCTGTGGAGTGTAATGATACAGAGGGGAGGAGGGGCATCACTCCGAGCATTATAATGATGTGGGAGGGGAGATGGCAATGTTGTCTGTACTCTCACTCCGGTGGGAGTGTCGCAGGGGAGGAGGGGCTTTAATGCTTGAGGACAGAGGACACATGATGTCAGTGAATGATGAGGAATCCTCTGAAGGGATCACTCTGGAGGGGTCCCCAGTAGTTTGGGGAGCCACATTGGGCTGTGCTCCTCTGAGGAGATCCCCAGGATGGGGGAGCAGCAGGTGGACGGGGTTTCCCTACTGGAGCAGCAGGTGGACGGCAGTTCCCAGGTGGAGCAGCAGGTAGACAGGGGATTCCTGGTGGATCAGGAAGTGGACCGGGGTTTCCTGGTGGAGCAGGTGGATCAGAAAGTGGACCGGGGTTCCCAGGTGGAGCAGCAGGTAGACAGGGGTTTCCTGGTGGATCAGAAAGTGGACCGGGGTTCCCAGGTGGAGCAGCAGGTAGACAGGGGTTTCCTGGTGGATCAGAAAGTGGACCGGGGTTCCCAGGTGGAGCAGCAGGTAGACAGGGGTTTCCTGGTGGATCAGAAAGTGGACCGGGGTTCCCAGGTGGAGCAGCAGGTAGACAGGGGTTTCCTGGTGGATCAGAAAGTGGACCGGGGTTCCCAGGTGGAGCAGCAGGTAGACAGGGGTTTCCTGGTGGATCAGAAAGTGGACCGGGGTTCCCAGGTGGAGCAGCAGGTAGACAGGGGTTTCCTGGTGGATCAGAAAGTGGACCGGGGTTCCCAGGTGGAGCAGCAGGTAGACAGGGGTTTCCTGGTGGATCAGAAAGTGGACCGGGGTTCCCAGGTGGAGCAGCAGGTAGACAGGGGTTTCCTGGTGGATCAGAAAGTGGACCGGGGTTCCCAGGTGGAGCAGCAGGTAGACAGGGGTTTCCTGGTGGATCAGAAAGTGGACCGGGGTTCCCAGGTGGAGCAGCAGGTAGACAGGGGTTTCCTGGTGGAGCAGGTGGATCAGAAAGTGGACCGGGGTTCCCAGGTAGAGCAGCAGGTGGGCTGGGCTTCTCAGGTGGACCAGGGTTCTTGGGTAGACAAGGTGGACCAGGGTTCTCAGGTGGAGCAGCAGGTTGACTGGGGTTCCCAGGAAAAGAAGCAGCTGGGCTGGGGTACTCAGATGGAGCATAAGGTGGACCAGGGATCCCAGGTAGAGCAGCAGGTGGACTGGAGTTCTCAGGAGGAGAAGGTGGACCAGGGATCCCAAGTGGAGCAGCAGGTTGACCAGGGTTCTCAGGTGGAGCAGAAGGTGAACCGGGGTTCTCAGGAGCAGAAGGTGAACCAGGGTTCTCAGGTGGAGCAGAAGGTGAACCAGGGTTCTCAGGAGGAGAAGGTGTACCAGGGTTCTCTGGTGGAGCAGAAGGTGAACCAGGGTTCTCAGGTGGAGCAGAAGGTGAACCAGGGTTCTCGGGTGGAGCAGAAGGTGAACCAGGGTTCTCAGGTGGAGCAGAAGGTGAACCGGGGTTCTCAGGTGGAGCAGAAGGTGAACCAGGGTTCTCAGGTGGAGCAGAAGGTGAACCAGGGTTCTCAGGTGGAGCAGAAGGTGAACCAGGGTTCTCAGGTGGAGCAGAAGGTGAACCAGGGTTCTCAGGTGGAGCAGAAGGTGAACCAGGGTTCTCAGGTGGAGCAGAAGGTGAACCAGGGTTCTCAGGTGGAGCAGAAGGTGAACCGGGGTTCTCAGGTGGAGCAGAAGGTGAACCAGGGTTCTCAGGTGGAGCAGAAGGTGAACCGGGGTTCTCAGGTGGAGCAGAAGGTGAACCAGGGTTCTCAGGTGGAGCAGAAGGTGAACCGGGGTTCTCAGGTGGAGCAGAAGGTGAACCGGGGTTCTCAGGTGGAGCAGAAGGTGAACCAGGGTTCTCAGGTGGAGCAGAAGGTGAACCGGGGTTCTCAGGTGGAGCAGAAGGTGAACCAGGGTTCTCAGGTGGAGCAGAAGGTGAACCGGGGTTCTCAGGTGGAGCAGAAGGTGAACCAGGGTTCTCAGGTGGAGCAGAAGGTGAACCGGGGTTCTCAGGTGGAGCAGAAGGTGAACCAGGGTTCTCAGGTGGAGCAGAAGGTGAACCAGGGTTCTCAGGTGGAGCAGAAGGTGAACCGGGGTTCCCCAGAAGAGCAGGTTGAAGTTCTGGAGTCCCTGGATCTGCCAGCCAATGAAGAGGTAAGGATGTCTTTGTACTGAGCGCGGGATTTACTCTTCAGGCTAGAAATGGTTAACCCCTCATCGTCCATAATGAGATATGTTTAACCCTTTGCGGTACAAGGAACCAATCGCACTGCAGGAGAGTTCAGTACTGATGTAGTGTGTATGGATACCGCTTCTCTAGACAGTAGGGACAGTGCTGGGATCAGTGTGTAGGGACAGTGTGTAGGGACAGTGCTAGGATCAGTGCTGGGATCAGTGTGTAGGGACAGTGCTGGGATCAGTGTGTAGGGACAGTGCTGGGAGCAGTGTGTAGGGACAGTGTTGGGATCAGTGTGTAGGGACAGTGCTGGGATCAGTGTGTAGGGACAGTGCTGGGATCAGTGTGTAGGGACAGTGCTGGGATCAGTGTGTAGGGACAGTGCTGGGATCAGTGTGTAGGGACAGTGCTGGGATCAGTGTGTAGGGACAGTGCTGGGATCAGTGTGTAGGGACAGTGCTGGGATCAGTGTGTAGGGACAGTGCTGGGATCAGTGTGTAGGGACAGTGCTGGGATCAGTGTGTAGGGACAGTGCTGGGATCAGTGTGTAGGGACAGTGCTGGGATCAGTGTGTAGGGACAGTGCTGGGATCAGTGTGTAGGGACAGTGCTGGGATCAGTGTGTAGGGACAGTGCTGGGATCAGTGTGTAGGGACAGTGCTGGGATCAGTGTGTAGGGACAGTGCTGGGATCAGTGTGTAGGGACAGTGCTGGGATCAGTGTGTAGGGACAGTGCTGGGATCAGTGTGTAGGGACAGTGCTGGGATCAGTGTGTAGGGACAGTGCTGGGATCAGTGTGTAGGGACAGTGCTGGGATCAGTGTGTAGGGACAGTGCTGGGATCAGTGTGTAGGGACAGTGCTGGGATCAGTGTGTAGGGACAGTGCTGGGATCAGTGTGTAGGGACAGTGCTGGGATCAGTGTGTAGGGACAGTGCTGGGATCAGTGTGTAGGGACAGTGCTGGGATCAGTGTGTAGGGACAGTGCTGGGATCAGTGTGTAGGGACAGTGCTGGGATCAGTGTGTAGGGACAGTGCTGGGATCAGTGTGTAGGGACAGTGCTGGGATCAGTGTGTAGGGACAGTGCTGGGATCAGTGTGTAGGGACAGTGCTGGGATCAGTGTGTAGGGACAGTGCTGGGATCAGTGTGTAGGGACAGTGCTGGGATCAGTGTGTAGGGACAGTGCTGGGATCAGTGTGTAGGGACAGTGCTGGGATCAGTGTGTAGGGACAGTGCTGGGATCAGTGTGTAGGGACAGTGCTGGGATCAGTGTGTAGGGACAGTGCTGGGATCAGTGTGTAGGGACAGTGCTGGGATCAGTGTGTAGGGACAGTGCTGGGATCAGTGTGTAGGGACAGTGCTGGGATCAGTGTGTAGGGACAGTGCTGGGATCAGTGTGTAGGGACAGTGCTGGGATCAGTGTGTAGGGACAGTGCTGGGATCAGTGTGTAGGGACAGTGCTGGGATCAGTGTGTAGGGACAGTGCTGGGATCAGTGTGTAGGGACAGTGCTGGGATCAGTGTGTAGGGACAGTGCTGGGATCAGTGTGTAGGGACAGTGCTGGGATCAGTGTGTAGGGACAGTGCTGGGATCAGTGTGTAGGGACAGTGCTGGGATCAGTGTGTAGGGACAGTGCTGGGATCAGTGTGTAGGGACAGTGCTGGGATCAGTGTGTAGGGACAGTGCTGGGATCAGTGTGTAGGGACAGTGCTGGGATCAGTGTGTAGGGACAGTGCTGGGATCAGTGTGTAGGGACAGTGCTGGGATCAGTGTGTAGGGACAGTGCTGGGATCAGTGTGTAGGGACAGTGCTGGGATCAGTGTGTAGGGACAGTGCTGGGATCAGTGTGTAGGGACAGTGCTGGGATCAGTGTGTAGGGACAGTGCTGGGATCAGTGTGTAGGGACAGTGCTGGGATCAGTGTGTAGGGACAGTGCTGGGATCAGTGTGTAGGGACAGTGCTGGGATCAGTGTGTAGGGACAGTGCTGGGATCAGTGTGTAGGGACAGTGCTGGGATCAGTGTGTAGGGACAGTGCTGGGATCAGTGTGTAGGGACAGTGCTGGGATCAGTGTGTAGGGACAGTGCTGGGATCAGTGTGTAGGGACAGTGCTGGGATCAGTGTGTAGGGACAGTGCTGGGATCAGTGTGTAGGGACAGTGCTGGGATCAGTGTGTAGGGACAGTGCTGGGATCAGTGTGTAGGGACAGTGCTGGGATCAGTGTGTAGGGACAGTGCTGGGATCAGTGTGTAGGGACAGTGCTGGGATCAGTGTGTAGGGACAGTGCTGGGATCAGTGTGTAGGGACAGTGCTGGGATCAGTGTGTAGGGACAGTGCTGGGATCAGTGTGTAGGGACAGTGCTGGGATCAGTGTGTAGGGACAGTGCTGGGATCAGTGTGTAGGGACAGTGCTGGGATCAGTGTGTAGGGACAGTGCTGGGATCAGTGTGTAGGGACAGTGCTGGGATCAGTGTGTAGGGACAGTGCTGGGATCAGTGTGTAGGGACAGTGCTGGGATCAGTGTGTAGGGACAGTGCTGGGATCAGTGTGTAGGGACAGTGCTGGGATCAGTGTGTAGGGACAGTGCTGGGATCAGTGTGTAGGGACAGTGCTGGGATCAGTGTGTAGGGACAGTGCTGGGATCAGTGTGTAGGGACAGTGCTGGGATCAGTGTGTAGGGACAGTGCTGGGATCAGTGTGTAGGGACAGTGCTGGGATCAGTGTGTAGGGACAGTGCTGGGAGCAGTGTGTAGGGACAGTGCTGGGATCAGTGTGTAGGGACAGTGCTGGGATCAGTGCGTAGGGACAGTGCTGGGATCAGTGCGTAGGGACAGTGCTGGGATCAGTGCGTAGGGACAGTGCTGGGATCAGTGCGTAGGGACAGTGCTGGGATCAGTGCGTAGGGACAGTGCTGGGATCAGTGCGTAGGGACAGTGCTGGGATCAGTGCGTAGGGACAGTGCTGGGATCAGTGCGTAGGGACAGTGCTGGGATCAGTGCGTAGGGACAGTGCTGGGATCAGTGCGTAGGGACAGTGCTGGGATCAGTGCGTAGGGACAGTGCTGGGATCAGTGCGTAGGGACAGTGCTGGGATCAGTGCGTAGGGACAGTGCTGGGATCAGTGCGTAGGGACAGTGCTGGGATCAGTGCGTAGGGACAGTGCTGGGATCAGTGCGTAGGGACAGTGCTGGGATCAGTGCGTAGGGACAGTGCTGGGATCAGTGCGTAGGGA
The DNA here is from genome assembly GCF_000935625.1 of Nanorana parkeri. Classification (NCBI taxonomy): domain Eukaryota; kingdom Metazoa; phylum Chordata; class Amphibia; order Anura; family Dicroglossidae; genus Nanorana; species Nanorana parkeri. The sequence goes on along the minus strand of NW_017310369.1, from coordinate 16,971 downwards.
CAGTGCTGGGATCAGTGCGTAGGGACAGTGCTGGGATCAGTGCGTAGGGACAGTGCTGGGATCAGTGCGTAGGGACAGTGCTGGGATCAGTGCGTAGGGACAGTGCTGGGATCAGTGCGTAGGGACAGTGCTGGGATCAGTGCGTAGGGACAGTGCTGGGATCAGTGCGTAGGGACAGTGCTGGGATCAGTGCGTAGGGACAGTGCTGGGATCAGTGCGTAGGGACAGTGCTGGGATCAGTGCGTAGGGACAGTGCTGGGATCAGTGCGTAGGGACAGTGCTGGGATCAGTGCGTAGGGACAGTGCTGGGATCAGTGCGTAGGGACAGTGCTGGGATCAGTGCGTAGGGACAGTGCTGGGATCAGTGCGTAGGGACAGTGCTGGGATCAGTGCGTAGGGACAGTGCTGGGATCAGTGCGTAGGGACAGTGCTGGGATCAGTGCGTAGGGACAGTGCTGGGATCAGTGCGTAGGGACAGTGCTGGGATCAGTGCGTAGGGACAGTGCTGGGATCAGTGCGTAGGGACAGTGCTGGGATCAGTGCGTAGGGACAGTGCTGGGATCAGTGCGTAGGGACAGTGCTGGGATCAGTGCGTAGGGACAGTGCTGGGATCAGTGCGTAGGGACAGTGCTGGGATCAGTGCGTAGGGACAGTGCTGGGATCAGTGCGTAGGGACAGTGCTGGGATCAGTGCGTAGGGACAGTGCTGGGATCAGTGCGTAGGGACAGTGCTGGGATCAGTGCGTAGGGACAGTGCTGGGAGCAGTGTGTAGGGACAGTGCTGGGAGCAGTGTGTAGGGACTGTGGTGTGGTCTTGTAAGCACTGGGGTTCGGGGGGTGCTGACGGGTACACTGGTCATATTTCTCTGGGGCTGATAAATGTCTTTGTGTCTCTTCCGGCAGGTAAGTAACACTCTGTCCAGCGTGTTCTTTATCTGCACTGAAGGGGAATGCTTTGCAAGCTGCACACTGTGCAGTCATGAAGGTTCCCTCAGGTTTTGGGTTCCCTGGGGTGTAGTTGGTGGTTGGGAATGGAAAGGCTTCGAGGCACAATCCATATCTCTTCATATGGGTGCTGTTGTGTTGGCAGTGCCAGTTTCATGCCATGTAGTATTCTTTGATCGGGGACTTTGTTCTATATGAAGATAAAGTTCTTCCCTGACAAGTCCTGGATATAATCCCTCACCGACCTCTCAGACAGCAGCATGTTTGTGGCTGACATCCTCAGACATTTCCCCGTGTTTGCCGTTGTTCAATCATCATACCCAATGACCTGACCACTGCAAAATCAAACCATCCCCCGGCTATGACTGTAGTCGTGTGGAATTGTATGACGTGTGGCAGCAGATAGAGATCATTGCTGAGTTCTGGGCTCGGATCATTCCGGCCGAAATATGTGTGAGGTATGTCCTCTGTGAAATGAGGAGCGCGACACCCTCCATGCAGACCCAGAGCCGAGGGAGAGACTCCAAGCTGCTGTCCATAGTGCTGAATCTCTTTGCTGACCATAGGGGACCCTGGAATTGTCGGGGTGAGGAGAGTAGGAAGGAGACTGGTCAGTGTAGCAGCTGCACAGCGAAGGGAAATCCGACTGATAACGTGTCTCCAACCTGTGTGGGGGTGTTCAGGGGGTTCAGGAGAAGACCCTCTGGACATGCATCCCATACAGACATTTGTATGGTTCTTCCTATTCTACAGCTCAGTGCTGGGAGTCTGCTCATCCACTATCATTGTTCTGGCACTCACCCTGCCTCTGACGGGTTCGGCTGCATTCTTCCATATGTGTATAGCAAAAAACATATGTGATGTGTCCTTCCTGAGAGGGAAGAGTCAGGAATAGTGATGTTGTGTCCTTCCTGAGAGGGAAGAGTCAGGAATAGTGATGTTGTGTCCTTCCTGAGAGGGAAGAGTCAGGAATAGTGATGTTGTGTCCTTCCTGAGAGGGAAGAGTCGGGAATAGTGATGTTGTGTCCTTCCTGAGAGGGAAGAGTCGGGAATAGTGATGTTGTGTCCTTCCTGAGAGGGAAGAGTCGGGAATAGTGATGTTGTGTCCTTCCTGAGAGGGAAGAGTCTGGAATAGTGATGTTGTGTCCTTCCTGAGAGGGAAGAGTCGGGAATAGTGATGTTGTGTCCTTCCTGAGAGGGAAGAGTCGGGAATAGTGATGTTGTGTCCTTCCTGAGAGGGAAGAGTCGGGAATAGTGATGTTGTGTCCTTCCTGAGAGGGAAGAGTCAGGAATAGTGATGTTGTGTCCTTCCTGAGAGGGAAGAGTCGGGAATAGTGATGTTGTGTCCTTCCTGAGAGGGAAGAGTCGGGAATAGTGATGTTGTGTCTTCCTGAGAGGGAAGAGTCAGGAATAGTGATGTTGTGTCCTTCCTGAGAGGGAAGAGTCAGGAATAGTGATGTTGTGTCCTTCCTGAGAGGGAAGAGTCGGGAATAGTGATGTTGTGTCCTTCCTGAGAGGGAAGAGTCGGGAATAGTGATGTTGTGTCCTTCCTGAGAGGGAAGAGTCAGGAATAGTGATGTTGTGTCCTTCCTGAGAGGGAAGAGTAGGGAATAGTGATGTTGTGTCCTTCCTGAGAGGGAAGAGTCTGGAATAGTGATGTTGTGTCTTCCTGAGAGGGAAGAGTCTGGAATAGTGATGCTGTGTCCTTCCTGAGAGGGAAGAGTCGGGAATAGTGATGTTGTGTCCTTCCTGAGAGGGAAGAGTCTGGAATAGTGATGATGTGTCCTTCCTGAGAGGGAAGAGTCGGGAATAGTGATGATGTGTCCTGGAAGCAAGGAGATGGTAATAGAGATACTGAACGGGTCCCAAGAGGGAGAAGTCAAGGAAAGTGATGCGGGATCCGTCATTCTGATACAAGACTGCCGTGGCGCGCTGTGTGGATCATTCGTAGTGAGGATTGTTTGTATCCGGGAACAGCCGATTGAATGATGTTTCCATAATATCTTCCGATACGCACTCTCCCACCGTGATGTCCGATTGATCATGACGGTGTTCTCTACTAAGGAACCGTTGAGCTCTGAGCTACTCCACCGTATGTGAAAGGAACATCTAAAGAAACCTCAAGTCACCAGTTATTACTTCTTCTTCTTCGATGTCACAGCATCGGCTGTGTTATGGGAATGGAATATCTCTTCTCCCCGTCCTGAAGATCAGATGCGGCCAGGCACTCTGCTGTGCCAACATTTTGCACCACACAAACCTGAAGACCACAATTTGCAGATCTTCCATGTTCTGGCCTCCTGAGTTGCTGGGACCCGGTTGTTGGTCATAGATGTGGATCAAATCACTAATAATGATCGTCTGATCCACTGATCAGTTATACCGGCCAATGTTGGGGCCTGCGCCATTGCAATGTATGGACATTTGTACGGTGTGGGGGGATGGGGGGAAGGAAAGTCAGAGGATTATCATAACTGCTGTCTGACCCCAGAACATCC
>NW_017310369.1:10870-13517 GCF_000935625.1 Nanorana parkeri | reverse complement strand
GCTGTACATCTGTGATCCCGCCATGCTCTGTATAGCAGACAGAAGATTGTAATCTGGGATCCCTGGAGTCACCTACTCACACAGGACTGCTTCATGTCATGCTAGGGGCCCAATGGCAGCGCAGGTTTTCCCCTCTACCAGGATGGAGCTCAGCACCAGCAGCTGGCGGATTTCATAGTTTTTTTGTACAAAAACTTTCATTATTATCCATTTCCTAGAAGAAATGCACGGAACCGAACCCCTATGGAGCATTCATCAACCCATTGTGAAGGTGGAGCATGGAATGGTTGAAGTGGACCTGTACGTACCGAATCCTAAGCTACGCCGAAGCCTGACTCCTGCCCAATGTTCATTCTCTTTTCTGTCTGGGACAAGTTAACATTGTCAGGTTTTAATCTGTCTGTCCCACATGGGGGGAGATTTGTCCTCACCTATGGTCCCTGTGACACAGAACAGGAGGTGCGGTTCTTCAGTACAAACCTCTAGGAGGAGCGGAGTACATTGAAAGCATCTCACAAACCTAACGCTTCATTCTTGTGTTTTGGTCTGTCCCGGTCTGAGATCTGCCAGGACAGGAAGCAATAAGAAAATCCCCCCAAAAAGGGGGACAAGGAGCCAAATAATCTGAAACTCTACCCCCTCCCTGCCCAATACATAGAGGTGGGAGATGAATACATATGAAGGATGGAATAGTCCCATTTCTTGGAGGCTGCTGCCGGCTCTCTACAGTGCCTCTAAGATGACCTGTGGCTTAGTTGCCCCACATTTGTCAGCTGTCATTGTAAGCGTTCATGAATTGAGAAGAGGTCACTTACCAATTGCCTTGGCAGTAACTGGCACTGCAGGGAGCTAAGAGCAGCATTCTCTCCTTCTAGTGCTCTGTACCTAATTATTGGAGCTAGACTGTTGGCATTGGGCTGACATTTGAATACCATGAGTGATTCCTAACCCTTTATGAAATGCCGCCCATGGGATCTGGACTGCTGGAGGTTGGTGCCAGCGCTGGAACCCAAGAGAATGTACATTTCCTGGGCAGAAGAATACAATCGGCTTTGTCACATTCACCAAGAGTGGTGAAGAGTTCTACGGGACAATAATGCTTTTCCAGTTCTGGTACTTTACTGGTGAGGGTGGACACTGGTCATACTGGACCCTCATCCCCAATAGAGCAGATCCCAGAGGTCAGGCCGCAGACAGGCCGGAGAGGTGGTTGAATGGCTGCACGGCCTCCACACTATGGTAATGTTCCAGATTAATGACAAGAGAGAAGAAGTGATTGTAAACAGAGATTTAGTGCGTATTGTGTTGCAGCTGCCGCCCTCCGTTCCATACAGAGTGACTGTGGCCATCTTTTGTCACCCCACAAAGGCCCATTGTGCCCAGATTAAAGCCATTTCTCCTCTCTCCTTCCCATAAGAGGATTATGGGTCATGCTGCAGCCGCTGCGTGCCCACCGCCATCTGGGATCCCCTTGTCTGGGCTCTTCACCAGGCCGGCCCAGCTGGAGTCCAGGGCCAGACAATGGTCTCTTTGTCAGGGAAATGTATGGAGATGGGGCGACACTACAAGACTCCGGCGGGCTAATTCTGGAATGTGGAGACACACAGCGGTGTGCACAGCACTGCAACCCAGGGCAGCAAGATTGTGAATGAACCTTGGAGAGTAATTACATCTAATCTCTCCCTCCCAGTCTCTGATAAATGGGTGGATTCCCCCGCTGGCCCACAGAGGTCACAGTGTTACCCCAGTGGGTAATGGGTAGCTGGGGCGGCTGGTGATGGTGTCTGGGAAGAATTGCCTTTAATGTATATTTGCATGCGAGGCCCAATGTGTGTCCTTCTGATGAGATCTGACCACCTGCTGGCCTGTAACTACCCCAGCTCAACCCTGAGTGTGTCCATTCATCTTATGTGTCCAGAGTGATAGTCGTATGCACAGTCAATGTGTGTGTCTATACCATCCACTGGCTCACTAACCCATCTTGTGCCCCCCAGCTGGATGCAGGTAGCAGCGGCTATATCAGCACACAGCAGTTTTGGACTCTACTACGGAAGCATGGCGCGGACTTGGACCCGCACAAGCTGGATGTCCTGCTGGCTCTGGCAAACAGCAACTCTGATGGTAGAATCCGCTACCAGGATGTGGTGAACCTGGTGAGTGGCTGGAAGGAGGGAAGGGGGAGGCCTTCCATCTCTGCTGGGAACTGGATCCATACATGGACTACTATTTCAGTAAAGTACTGTAATATGTTCTTGCCTCATCCTAGAAATCTGTGTACAATGGAGAACGTCCCTGTACGTACACAGAGGTGGCAGGTTGTAGCCTCGTACCGTGTCCACTAATGTCAGGGTCAATCTTGTAATAAACGGGTCATACGGTGACCACAGCTGGTCTTCATCTATCACATTCACAACGTTCTAGATCTGATATGGAGGTTGGCATTGATAAACGTCTGTATACCCGTAGTCACCGTGCGTTTGCGGATATAAAATGTCTGTCACAGCTGCACGCCATCTCCACCATTGTGGCTTTATGAGCCAGAAAACAGTTTATGTTCTCAGATTTATCCTCCTAGAGTGTGATGGATGGAGGGCGAGGAGATGGGGAGACAGCGGAGAGCAGAATGAGGGTGCTGCTAGAGGCTGGG
>NW_017310369.1:8747-10825 GCF_000935625.1 Nanorana parkeri | reverse complement strand
AGGGGAGGGTGGGAGAGAAGGTGGAGATGATAGAGAGGGTGAGTGGTGGGGTAACACTAGGGTATGGGGGACTAGAGGGTAGAGGGGGTTGACAGGTAGGTCCAGTGGATGAATTGGGGGAGAGAGAAGGTGGTAGGGATGATACTGAGGGGGTTTAGCGAGGATGGTGGATGTAATGCTGAGTGGGGAAGGAGTGGAACGGGTGAGACAGAGGGTGCAGGACACGGGGTGGAGTAATAAACAGAGATTTTGGTAGATGTTCTTGGATATGTCTCTTCTGCAATCTATGGAAATCTGATCTTCCCTCACTGCTGGTAAATTGGGATTTCAGCCCTTGGCGGGTCATTCGTATATATCGCCTCTGCTCTGCAGCTGTTGTTCCTGTGTCAGACGTCACATCTCATTACAGAATTATTATACGTGCGGGGATGGCGATGTGAAGGCCTGAGCCCTACTAAACTTTGACCATGATGGTTCCATATTCTCCTTATTAGTATCTTTCCGGTTCCTAAATCCTCTCTTCGTATAACAATGGTGATCTGGTAAAGGAAGATATAGGTGTCAGGGTCTCACCCTGAATGAACATGGTCGCCTATGCTTCCCTTCACATTTACGGTTTTTGCTTTCTCTTCTCAGATCAGCAGTAAGCGATCGAACAGCTTCCGTCGCGCCATCCTGCAAGGGAACAGATGCCTGTGTAATAAGGCTCTTCTAGAAGAGTCTGGTCTGAGTCTGACCCAGAGGCTGATCCGCCATGTGGCCTATGAGGTACTACCCCGGGAGATCGACAGGAAGTGGTTCTATGACAACTACACAGGCTGTCCACCACCCTGGTTCATGATTGCCATCACCATTGCGGAGGTAGGTCCATGAAGCCAAGAACTGGTAAAGAAGACATGTGAATTGTGGCATCTGTCGATTGTCTGATAATCACGTCTGACATTCTTCTTCCAGGTGGCCATCTTTGTGTACTATGGGCTAGTGTTGGACAGATTCGTGTTGCAGGTCACCCACCCCCAGTACCTAAAGAACCCGCTCGTGTACCACCCTCAACTCCGCTCACAGGCCTGGCGGTACCTCAGCTACATGTTCATGCACGCAGGGTGAGTCGCACATTATCCCTGGAGGAATATTACCTTCTGCTAGTACTCTATATTCTACAAATCAAGTCCACATCGGCCTCTGACACACAGCCATCGGCTATAGACGTTGCTGCTGTTATTCCTGAAAATTCTCAACCCCTCCACCTTTTCATATCCACCGTTGTCTCTCCTTCCTCCTCTCCCTATCCATCGCCTATATCTTTTACACTCTCCCCTCCATATTCACTCACTCTCCTCTGTGTCTGCTTCCTCTCGTCTCTCCTCCCTCCATATTCACTCTCCTCTCTGTCCGCTTCCTCTTTTCTCTCTCCCCTCCATATTCACTCACTCTCCTCTGTCCGCTTCCTCTCTTCTCTCCTCCCTCCATATTCACTCACTCTCCTCTGTGTCCGCTTCCTCTCGTCTCTCCTCCCTCCATATTCACTCTCCTCTCTGTCCGCTTCCTCTTTTCTCTCTCCCCTCCATATTCACTCACTCTCCTCTGTCCGCTTCCTCTCTTCTCTCCTCCCTCCATATTCACTCACTCTCCTCTGTGTCCGCTTCCTCTCGTCTCTCCTCCCTCCATATTCACTCTCCTCTCTGTCCGCTTCCTCTTTTCTCTCTCCCCTCCATATTCACTCACTCTCCTCTGTCCGCTTCCTCTCTTCTCTCCTCCCTCCATATTCACTCACTCTCCTCTGTGTCCGCTTCCTCTCGTCTCTCCTCCCTCCATATTCACTCTCCTCTCTGTCCGCTTCCTCTTTTCTCTCTCCCCTCCATATTCACTCACTCTCCTCTGTCCGCTTCCTCTCTTCTCTCCTCCCTCCATATTCACTCACTCTCCTCTGTGTCCGCTTCCTCTCGTCTCTCCTCCCTCCATATTCACTCTCCTCTCTGTCCGCTTCCTCTTTTCTCTCTCCCCTCCATATTCACTCACTCTCCTCTGTCCGCTTCCTCTCTTCTCTCCTCCCTCCATATTCACTCACTCTCCTCTGT
>NW_017310369.1:0-6595 GCF_000935625.1 Nanorana parkeri | reverse complement strand
GGGGGGTAGATAGAACAGAGGGGGAAGAAGGGGAGGGTGGGAGAGAAGGTGGAGATGATAGAGAGGGTGAGTGGTGGGGTAACACTAGGGTATGGGGGACTAGAGGGTAGAGGGGGTTGACAGGTAGGTCCAGTGGATGAATTGGGGGAGAGAGAAGGTGGTAGGGATGATACTGAGGGGGTTTAGCGAGGATGGTGGATGTAATGCTGAGTGGGGAAGGAGTGGAACGGGTGAGACAGAGGGTGCAGGACACGGGGTGGAGTAATAAACAGAGATTTTGGTAGATGTTCTTGGATATGTCTCTTCTGCAATCTATGGAAATCTGATCTTCCCTCACTGCTGGTAAATTGGGATTTCAGCCCTTGGCGGGTCATTCGTATATATCGCCTCTGCTCTGCAGCTGTTGTTCCTGTGTCAGACGTCACATCTCATTACAGAATTATTATACGTGCGGGGATGGCGATGTGAAGGCCTGAGCCCTACTAAACTTTGACCATGATGGTTCCATATTCTCCTTATTAGTATCTTTCCGGTTCCTAAATCCTCTCTTCGTATAACAATGGTGATCTGGTAAAGGAAGATATAGGTGTCAGGGTCTCACCCTGAATGAACATGGTCGCCTATGCTTCCCTTCACATTTACGGTTTTTGCTTTCTCTTCTCAGATCAGCAGTAAGCGATCGAACAGCTTCCGTCGCGCCATCCTGCAAGGGAACAGATGCCTGTGTAATAAGGCTCTTCTAGAAGAGTCTGGTCTGAGTCTGACCCAGAGGCTGATCCGCCATGTGGCCTATGAGGTACTACCCCGGGAGATCGACAGGAAGTGGTTCTATGACAACTACACAGGCTGTCCACCACCCTGGTTCATGATTGCCATCACCATTGCGGAGGTAGGTCCATGAAGCCAAGAACTGGTAAAGAAGACATGTGAATTGTGGCATCTGTCGATTGTCTGATAATCACGTCTGACATTCTTCTTCCAGGTGGCCATCTTTGTGTACTATGGGCTAGTGTTGGACAGATTCGTGTTGCAGGTCACCCACCCCCAGTACCTAAAGAACCCGCTCGTGTACCACCCTCAACTCCGCTCACAGGCCTGGCGGTACCTCAGCTACATGTTCATGCACGCAGGGTGAGTCGCACATTATCCCTGGAGGAATATTACCTTCTGCTAGTACTCTATATTCTACAAATCAAGTCCACATCGGCCTCTGACACACAGCCATCGGCTATAGACGTTGCTGCTGTTATTCCTGAAAATTCTCAACCCCTCCACCTTTTCATATCCACCGTTGTCTCTCCTTCCTCCTCTCCCTATCCATCGCCTATATCTTTTACACTCTCCCCTCCATATTCACTCACTCTCCTCTGTGTCTGCTTCCTCTCGTCTCTCCTCCCTCCATATTCCCTCTCCTCTCTGTCCGCTTCCTCTCGTCTCTCCTCCCTCCATATTCCCTCTCCTCTCTGTCCGCTTCCTCTCGTCTCTCCTCCCTCCATATTCCCTCTCCTCTCTGTCCGCTTCCTCTCGTCTCTCCTCCCTCCATATTCCCTCTCCTCTCTGTCCGCTTCCTCTCGTCTCTCCTCCCTCCATATTCCCTCTCCTCTCTGTCCGCTTCCTCTCGTCTCTCCTCCCTCCATATTCCCTCTCCTCTCTGTCCGCTTCCTCTCGTCTCTCCTCCCTCCATATTCCCTCTCCTCTCTGTCCGCTTCCTCTCGTCTCTCCTCCCTCCATATTCCCTCTCCTCTCTGTCCGCTTCCTCTCGTCTCTCCTCCCTCCATATTCCCTCTCCTCTCTGTCCGCTTCCTCTCGTCTCTCCTCCCTCCATATTCCCTCTCCTCTCTGTCCGCTTCCTCTCGTCTCTCCTCCCTCCATATTCCCTCTCCTCTCTGTCCGCTTCCTCTCGTCTCTCCTCCCTCCATATTCCCTCTCCTCTCTGTCCGCTTCCTCTCGTCTCTCCTCCCTCCATATTCCCTCTCCTCTCTGTCCGCTTCCTCTCGTCTCTCCTCCCTCCATATTCCCTCTCCTCTCTGTCCGCTTCCTCTCGTCTCTCCTCCCTCCATATTCCCTCTCCTCTCTGTCCGCTTCCTCTCGTCTCTCCTCCCTCCATATTCCCTCTCCTCTCTGTCCGCTTCCTCTCGTCTCTCCTCCCTCCATATTCCCTCTCCTCTCTGTCCGCTTCCTCTCGTCTCTCCTCCCTCCATATTCCCTCTCCTCTCTGTCCGCTTCCTCTCGTCTCTCCTCCCTCCATATTCCCTCTCCTCTCTGTCCGCTTCCTCTCGTCTCTCCTCCCTCCATATTCCCTCTCCTCTCTGTCCGCTTCCTCTCGTCTCTCCTCCCTCCATATTCCCTCTCCTCTCTGTCCGCTTCCTCTCGTCTCTCCTCCCTCCATATTCCCTCTCCTCTCTGTCCGCTTCCTCTCGTCTCTCCTCCCTCCATATTCCCTCTCCTCTCTGTCCGCTTCCTCTCGTCTCTCCTCCCTCCATATTCCCTCTCCTCTCTGTCCGCTTCCTCTCGTCTCTCCTCCCTCCATATTCCCTCTCCTCTCTGTCCGCTTCCTCTCGTCTCTCCTCCCTCCATATTCCCTCTCCTCTCTGTCCGCTTCCTCTCGTCTCTCCTCCCTCCATATTCCCTCTCCTCTCTGTCCGCTTCCTCTCGTCTCTCCTCCCTCCATATTCCCTCTCCTCTCTGTCCGCTTCCTCTCGTCTCTCCTCCCTCCATATTCCCTCTCCTCTCTGTCCGCTTCCTCTCGTCTCTCCTCCCTCCATATTCCCTCTCCTCTCTGTCCGCTTCCTCTCGTCTCTCCTCCCTCCATATTCCCTCTCCTCTCTGTCCGCTTCCTCTCGTCTCTCCTCCCTCCATATTCCCTCTCCTCTCTGTCCGCTTCCTCTCGTCTCTCCTCCCTCCATATTCCCTCTCCTCTCTGTCCGCTTCCTCTCGTCTCTCCTCCCTCCATATTCCCTCTCCTCTCTGTCCGCTTCCTCTCGTCTCTCCTCCCTCCATATTCCCTCTCCTCTCTGTCCGCTTCCTCTCGTCTCTCCTCCCTCCATATTCCCTCTCCTCTCTGTCCGCTTCCTCTCGTCTCTCCTCCCTCCATATTCCCTCTCCTCTCTGTCCGCTTCCTCTCGTCTCTCCTCCCTCCATATTCCCTCTCCTCTCTGTCCGCTTCCTCTCGTCTCTCCTCCCTCCATATTCCCTCTCCTCTCTGTCCGCTTCCTCTCGTCTCTCCTCCCTCCATATTCCCTCTCCTCTCTGTCCGCTTCCTCTCGTCTCTCCTCCCTCCATATTCCCTCTCCTCTCTGTCCGCTTCCTCTCGTCTCTCCTCCCTCCATATTCCCTCTCCTCTCTGTCCGCTTCCTCTCGTCTCTCCTCCCTCCATATTCCCTCTCCTCTCTGTCCGCTTCCTCTCGTCTCTCCTCCCTCCATATTCCCTCTCCTCTCTGTCCGCTTCCTCTCGTCTCTCCTCCCTCCATATTCCCTCTCCTCTCTGTCCGCTTCCTCTCGTCTCTCCTCCCTCCATATTCCCTCTCCTCTCTGTCCGCTTCCTCTCGTCTCTCCTCCCTCCATATTCCCTCTCCTCTCTGTCCGCTTCCTCTCGTCTCTCCTCCCTCCATATTCCCTCTCCTCTCTGTCCGCTTCCTCTCGTCTCTCCTCCCTCCATATTCCCTCTCCTCTCTGTCCGCTTCCTCTCGTCTCTCCTCCCTCCATATTCCCTCTCCTCTCTGTCCGCTTCCTCTCGTCTCTCCTCCCTCCATATTCCCTCTCCTCTCTGTCCGCTTCCTCTCGTCTCTCCTCCCTCCATATTCCCTCTCCTCTCTGTCCGCTTCCTCTCGTCTCTCCTCCCTCCATATTCCCTCTCCTCTCTGTCCGCTTCCTCTCGTCTCTCCTCCCTCCATATTCCCTCTCCTCTCTGTCCGCTTCCTCTCGTCTCTCCTCCCTCCATATTCCCTCTCCTCTCTGTCCGCTTCCTCTCGTCTCTCCTCCCTCCATATTCCCTCTCCTCTCTGTCCGCTTCCTCTCGTCTCTCCTCCCTCCATATTCCCTCTCCTCTCTGTCCGCTTCCTCTCGTCTCTCCTCCCTCCATATTCCCTCTCCTCTCTGTCCGCTTCCTCTCGTCTCTCCTCCCTCCATATTCCCTCTCCTCTCTGTCCGCTTCCTCTCGTCTCTCCTCCCTCCATATTCCCTCTCCTCTCTGTCCGCTTCCTCTCGTCTCTCCTCCCTCCATATTCCCTCTCCTCTCTGTCCGCTTCCTCTCGTCTCTCCTCCCTCCATATTCCCTCTCCTCTCTGTCCGCTTCCTCTCGTCTCTCCTCCCTCCATATTCCCTCTCCTCTCTGTCCGCTTCCTCTCGTCTCTCCTCCCTCCATATTCCCTCTCCTCTCTGTCCGCTTCCTCTCGTCTCTCCTCCCTCCATATTCCCTCTCCTCTCTGTCCGCTTCCTCTCGTCTCTCCTCCCTCCATATTCCCTCTCCTCTCTGTCCGCTTCCTCTCGTCTCTCCTCCCTCCATATTCCCTCTCCTCTCTGTCCGCTTCCTCTCGTCTCTCCTCCCTCCATATTCCCTCTCCTCTCTGTCCGCTTCCTCTCGTCTCTCCTCCCTCCATATTCCCTCTCCTCTCTGTCCGCTTCCTCTCGTCTCTCCTCCCTCCATATTCCCTCTCCTCTCTGTCCGCTTCCTCTCGTCTCTCCTCCCTCCATATTCCCTCTCCTCTCTGTCCGCTTCCTCTCGTCTCTCCTCCCTCCATATTCCCTCTCCTCTCTGTCCGCTTCCTCTCGTCTCTCCTCCCTCCATATTCCCTCTCCTCTCTGTCCGCTTCCTCTCGTCTCTCCTCCCTCCATATTCCCTCTCCTCTCTGTCCGCTTCCTCTCGTCTCTCCTCCCTCCATATTCCCTCTCCTCTCTGTCCGCTTCCTCTCGTCTCTCCTCCCTCCATATTCCCTCTCCTCTCTGTCCGCTTCCTCTCGTCTCTCCTCCCTCCATATTCCCTCTCCTCTCTGTCCGCTTCCTCTCGTCTCTCCTCCCTCCATATTCCCTCTCCTCTCTGTCCGCTTCCTCTCGTCTCTCCTCCCTCCATATTCCCTCTCCTCTCTGTCCGCTTCCTCTCGTCTCTCCTCCCTCCATATTCCCTCTCCTCTCTGTCCGCTTCCTCTCGTCTCTCCTCCCTCCATATTCCCTCTCCTCTCTGTCCGCTTCCTCTCGTCTCTCCTCCCTCCATATTCCCTCTCCTCTCTGTCCGCTTCCTCTCGTCTCTCCTCCCTCCATATTCCCTCTCCTCTCTGTCCGCTTCCTCTCGTCTCTCCTCCCTCCATATTCCCTCTCCTCTCTGTCCGCTTCCTCTCGTCTCTCCTCCCTCCATATTCCCTCTCCTCTCTGTCCGCTTCCTCTCGTCTCTCCTCCCTCCATATTCCCTCTCCTCTCTGTCCGCTTCCTCTCGTCTCTCCTCCCTCCATATTCCCTCTCCTCTCTGTCCGCTTCCTCTCGTCTCTCCTCCCTCCATATTCCCTCTCCTCTCTGTCCGCTTCCTCTCGTCTCTCCTCCCTCCATATTCCCTCTCCTCTCTGTCCGCTTCCTCTCGTCTCTCCTCCCTCCATATTCCCTCTCCTCTCTGTCCGCTTCCTCTCGTCTCTCCTCCCTCCATATTCCCTCTCCTCTCTGTCCGCTTCCTCTCGTCTCTCCTCCCTCCATATTCCCTCTCCTCTCTGTCCGCTTCCTCTCGTCTCTCCTCCCTCCATATTCCCTCTCCTCTCTGTCCGCTTCCTCTCTTTTCTCTCTCCCCTCCATATTCACTCACTCTCCTCCATCTTTCTTCTCTTTCCTCTCCTCTATCTCTCCCACTTTCCCCACATTGCCCCCATGTGTCTTCCTTTACACTGCCCATTTCCTCCCTCCATCCTTTCTCCTTCTCTCTTCCTTTTCCCCGTTCTGCCCCCCCTCCATTTCTCGGACTCGGTAATAAATATAGCAAGTGCAGTAAGAGGAGTGTGGAGTCCTTGGAGTTTCACCTCCTAATGACACGTTTCTCTCTCACAGAATAGAACATTTGGGGGTGAATGTGGCTCTGCAGTTGTTGGTGGGGATCCCGCTGGAGATGGTACACGGCACTCTGAGGATTGGATTTGTGTATGTTGCTGGCGTCCTGGCAGGTTGGTCCTTTATGTGATGTTTTATGTGTCTCAGCAGTTGATTGTGATCACTGAACGGCACATTGCTTATTGCTTCCCAAGGCCATTCAGATCTGTATCCTTTCAGTCATTCTCAATGCACAGCAGGAAAAGTGACCATAGATATGAGCTGGAGTTCTTATGTCAGACATTCTTGTGTGTCCCAGGGTCTTTGGCAGTGTCTCTGGCTGACATGACGGCACCCGCAGTGGGATCTTCAGGTGGAGTATACGCCATCATATCTGCTCATCTGGCCAACATTGTGATGGTGAGCTCAATCTCCGACATGAGTGAGCTTGGTGTGTGCTGATTTCTGTGAGAGTTCTGTCACCCATGATGGCCACGAGCGAGGCCACATCATCTGACCGGCAAACTGTTCCATCTTCCCTGCTGGAACCGGTGACGCCGTGCTGTATGTGGTGGAAGTGATGGGTCTGGTG
>NW_017310368.1:22509-22770 GCF_000935625.1 Nanorana parkeri | reverse complement strand
GTTCTCGACAGAACACCGGCACTAAAATTTTAAACAAGAGGTTGCCTGAGGTCCCGCGCCTGCTGGGGACCTTGGCTGCCTTCCTGTAAACCATGCGGTGCCATGACGGTTGGGGGGGCCACTTCATGGTTTCTTGCACCGGGGCTCTGAAGGTTCTAGTTACGCCTCTGTTGGGAGGTGTAGTACTGGATTGTAGTACAGTGGTGTACAGGGTGGGGGGTGTAGTACTGGATTGTAGTACAGTGCAGTATGGAGATGTAC
>NW_017310368.1:20960-22371 GCF_000935625.1 Nanorana parkeri | reverse complement strand
TGTGGGGGGGGGGGGTTGTAGTCAGGGGCGTAACTAGAAATCACAGGGCCCCATAGCAAAATTTTGTATGGGGCCCTGTGATTTCTAGTTACACCCCTTGAAGAGCCCACATAGCTCACCCGAGGGTGACCCTGCAGAGCCCACCATAGACTCTATTGTGGGCTCTGCAAGATCACCCTCAGGTGGGCTGGTCACACTCCTTACCTGTCCGCCTCTTCTTCCTCCGTCTTCCCTCCTTCGTCACCGGGCCCACTCCATCCTCCGTCGCCGGCCCACTCCATCCTCCGTCGCCGGCCCGCTCCGTCCTACGTCGCCGGGCCCGCCCCCTCCTCCGTCACGTCTGATGCTGACTCCCGGGCCCCACCTCCCCGCCACGTCCAGCCTCCTCCACCGCCGCTGCTGACTCTCATTGACTCAGCAGCGACTATGGAGAAGAACGCAGCGCTGCACAGATCACAGTGATCTGAACAACGGCGCGTTTGAACCCATAGCGACCCAGGCGGCCCGCGAGGCATCAGGGGGGTATCCTGGCCGGGCCCCATAGTGGCCACCTGGGTCACTATGGCTATTGTTACGCCACTGGGTGTAGTATTGGATTGTAGTACAGTGGTGTATGGGGATGTACAGGGTGGGGGGTGTAGTATTTGATTGTAGCACAGTGCTGTATTAGGATGTACAGGGTGGGGGGGACGAGTATTGGATTGTAGTACAGTGATGTATCGGGATGTACAGGGTGGGGGGTGTAGTATTGGATTGTAGTACAGTGGTGTATGGGGATGTACAGGGTGGGGGGTGTAGTATTTGATTGTAGCACAGTGCTGTATTAGGATGTACAGGGTGGGGGGGACGAGTATTGGATTGTAGTACAGTGATGTATCGGGATGTACAGGGTGGGGGGTGTAGTATTGGATTGTAGTACAGTGGTGTATGGGGATGTACAGGGTGGGGGGTGTAGTATTTGATTGTAGCACAGTGCTGTATTAGGATGTACAGGGTGGGGGGGACGAGTATTGGATTGTAGTACAGTGATGTATCGGGATGTACAGTGTGGGGGGTGTAGTATTGGGATTGTAGTACAGTGGTGTATCCGGCATGTAAAGGGTGGGGGGTGTAGTATTGGATTGTAGCACAGTGGTGTATCAGGATGTACTTTTGCCAGCGGACTCTGGCAAAGTTTTGCCACACGTTTGATCGCATTGCGGGCGGTGGGGGGCGTGGAAGTGGTGCCATTGAATACAATGCACCGCCACACCACCTCCCGCCCCTAAATGCGGGGGAGGGAAGTTTCACAGCGATCGTAGTGCGTTCCAGCAGCTACCGCTCTGGAACGCACGCGCTTTCGGTGTGAACAAGCCTTAACAAGTGCCCCGCCCCCTCCCTTTTCAATTCATATTTTTTATTAAACACTTTA
>NW_017310368.1:16413-17839 GCF_000935625.1 Nanorana parkeri | reverse complement strand
AAAGACAGACATGTTTGTGGCCCTCCATAGATGCAGTGGAGGGAAATGGATGACGGGAAGTGTTGCTGTCGGGATCACAGGGTGGAAATATTTATGTTCACACCATCTGTGGTGACTTGCGGTTTTTCCATACCAGATCAACACCAGTCACTGCAGCTGCCCATAGAACACCATTCTCCGTCCAGAGCTGCCTCTGTGCGGGTTTCGGGGCATTGCAGGAAAATGCGGATGTGCTTTATATTTCAGCAATGTACCTGGGGCTCATCCTGAATCCACCCCAATCGCAGCATGTGTATGAAACGCTACTTGACGTTTTAATAAAGCTTGATTAAAAGGTAAACTGCACCTTGCATGGTTACAATGCAGGACCCCCTCACCCCACCGCCGGCACATGATGGACACCAGCCTGCACACAAAAACAAAACTTGCCCCAATCATCCTCCAGGCCGGCAACCTTGTAGCAATTTGTAGTCTTGCTGTCCTGGAGGATTCCTAGAAATAACATAAGTGGGAACTGCCCCTGGCTTCTTCAGGACAAAGCCTACCTTTGGGGGAAATAATGAAACTGCTACAAGGTTGCAGTCCTGGGACAATGTTTTGATCTGATGATCATACATATTGATGATGTTGCCTTTCTGTCCCTCTAGGTGGACTTTATTAGGGAATCATTTCAAGTCATCAGACCACTTACAATGTTGTGTTTGTACTTCATGGGGGAGTAATGTGGACTCTTGTCTTTTGCAGGCTCTTGACTCCAGAGTGCTCAGCATGACACAAATGATGACTAAACATCTTCAGACAACTTGCTTCACCTTGGTGTCCGGAGCTCAGGGCCTCCCAGCCAACATCCAGGAGCGCATGCTGCGGCAGAACGTACAAGAACTGCACACCTCGTTCTCCTCCGTTCAGTCACTCAGCGACCTTTCATCCGGGATCCTGGCGCAAAGTGGGACCCTTCGCCCTTCGGCTTATTGAATGTCCAGAAACCCCGGAAGCCCAACAAGAATAAGTGGCCGGGTGATTCAAATGTGTTTTTTCTTTGACTCCCTTGGCAAAGTGGGGGAGGTTTTTCTAAAACGAGTGTTAGCACGGCATAATTGCACTGAATCTCCTCTGCTGCACTTACTCTTTCCAGAAGCACTTTTTGTACAACTTTCATTTTAAAACTGCCTTATGAATGCCCAAATACACCAAACCTGTTCTCTGCAGTCTGTTTCTGGTTTCATTATTTGGGTTCTCTGTGATATTGTAGCCTCTCATGTCTACCAGAACGGTTCTGAAATGGCTGTAACAGGGCAGCTGCCTGTAGCATAGATTAGATCATAGCTGGGACCATCCGTGCTGTTCTGGTAGAGGGGTGGTAGGTGGGGAACGTGACCAGAGGAGGCTCTAGAGTTTGCGAGGCCTTAGGCAAAACCTAAACATG
>NW_017310368.1:12981-13367 GCF_000935625.1 Nanorana parkeri | reverse complement strand
GTGAGGGAATTGATCCCACTTACAATAGGTCTACCTGGGGGTCTACCTAATTCCCAAAGCATTATTGTAATGCACCTATCAGACAGCATGTGGCCCAGCCCTGCCACTGTCCCAGATATATATATAGGCAATGATTCAAAGTCCATAATATCCCATCGCACTCCTAACCGGACAAAATCCCAACATGCAGGATGGGTGCGGTAGCGACAGCAGATGCCTATGCAGAAAACGTACAACCAGTAAAGAGTCACTCGCACTCCAACGTAACGTCCAGTCAATCTATTTATTGACTAAGATGGTGCACGATTTCCATGCCCCCAGTTATATATAGGCAATGGACACACCCCTTGTGACGGACCCCGTGTACCCCGACTGGGTACCTCCGC
>NW_017310368.1:9284-9844 GCF_000935625.1 Nanorana parkeri | reverse complement strand
GCCCCCTCCAACTAGCACAGTGACGGTGCAGTCCATCACACCCCTGCCATGCCCCCAGTTATATATTGGCAATGGACACACCCCCGCCATGCCCCCGGTTATATATAGGCAATGGACACGCCCCTGCCATGCCCCCAGTTATATATAGGCAATGGACACACCCCTGCCATGCCCCCAGTTATATATAGTCAATGGACACACCCCTGCCATGCCCCCGGTTATATATAGGCAATAGACACGCCCCTGCCATCCCCCCGGTTATATATAGGCAATGGACACGCCCCTGCCATGCCCCCAGTTGTATATAGGCAATGGACACGCCCCTGCCATGCCCCCAGGTATATGTATATACTGGATTTCCAAAATGGCAAACCATTAACCCCTTCATGACTGAGGCCTTTTTTTTTCATTTTTTTGTACCCATGTTATATTCCACATTTTAGGCCTGAAAATGACTTAAAACCCCCAAACATTATATATTTTCTGAATGCCAAGACCCTATAGAATAAAATGGTGGTAGTTGCAAATTTTTATGTTGTGCAATATTAGCGCAATATTAG
>NW_017310368.1:7885-9032 GCF_000935625.1 Nanorana parkeri | reverse complement strand
TTTTTTTTTTTTTTTTTACTTTACTTTGACTGCTATCACATAGGGGGGCTTACAAGCCACCCCATGTGATAGCAGATGGTGGTGACAGGTACTCTTTAAGGTGATGCTGGGGGTCCAAATTACCCCCAGTGTCACCTTTACACTGGAAATAAGCTATTGAAGTTCAGATCGCAGGCTGCAGGAGCCCAGAACTGACAGCCCAGGGACTGGAAGTGATGCAAGCTCCTATGTCCAGCTCCTATAGGTGTGATGGTCAGGTGTTCATGTATGTAATGCTAGGTCCGCTCTAAAATGAGGTTCTCTGCTAATAAATGTTGTTCATCTTGTGGTCCCCTCAGGTATACCCTACCCTGGGAGCAAACCTGGAAAGTGTCCTCCAGATGTTTCATCACCGTGTAACTTTTACTGGAAGTCTCTATGTAACACGGATCAAGACTGCAAAGGGAAGATGAAGTGCTGTTTCTACAAGTGTAAAAAGCAATGTGTGATGCCGTTGGTCGGTAAGTATAGACATCTTTGCGTACGATGGAATCATGTAAATAAACATTGCCTGTTCTGATTTAGCAAGCAGGGGGCGGGCTCTTGGGAGGAGTTATGGAAATGCATTAATGGGTGGATGTCAGTCTGGAGAGGTGGTCGTTCCCAGATCTGTATTTGTATGTAGGCCACCCTAGGTAATGCCCACGTGTGATGCTGAGCCCCACATGATGGACAATAACTAAAGCTTTCATAGCGCTCCTCACCCTTCATAGTCCCAGGCCTGCGCTCCTCACCCTTCCTAGTCCCAGGCCTGCGCTCCTCACCCTTCCTTGTCCCAGGCCTGCGCTCCTCACCCTTCCTAGTCCCAGGCCTGCGCTCCTCACCCTTCCTAGTCCCAGGCCTGCGCTCCTCACCCTTCATAGACCCAGGCCTGCACTCCTCACCCTTCATAGTTCAGGCCTGCACTCCTCACCCTTCCTAGTCCCAGGCCTGCACTCCTCCCCCTTCATAGTCCCAGGCCTGCGCTCCTTCCCCTTCATAGACCCAGGCCTGCACTCATCACCCTTCATAGTTCAGGCCTGCACTCCTCCTCACCCTTCATAGTCCCAGGCCTGCACTCCTCACCTTTCATAGTCCCAGGCCTGCACTCCTCACCCTTCATAGTCCC
>NW_017310368.1:6668-7158 GCF_000935625.1 Nanorana parkeri | reverse complement strand
CCCTTCATAGTCCCGGCCTGCACTGCTCACCCTTCAATCAATCCTTTCTTCCATCGTTATCACAGCAATTTTCTCTCTGAAGCCACAAATGGTGACTGCCCGAACTTCATGAGATCTCTACCCAGCCAGTGCCACAGTGATAAGCAATGCCCAGGGACTGATCGCTGCTACTACTATAAATGCCGGTTCCAGTGCATGCCAATAGTAGTAGATCATGTCTCCTTGCACAGTATTCCAGTATAGTGCAGTATTTTAGTGTTTATACTTATAAACCTTATTCATTGTAACTTGTAATTACTGTACAATCGTAGCTCCTCAGTACACCTACATGCCGTGCTCCCAACTGTTGTGTTCAGAGAAGGCGATTTACTGCTTGGTGAGAAGTCTATAGTGTTCCTCCGTAGATGAGGCATTCTTAGTGGCTTAGCCTGTACATTTCTTACTGCAGTTTGTCAGAATGTTTATACTGCTAAAATAAACAGTTTTTCTA
>NW_017310368.1:5505-6023 GCF_000935625.1 Nanorana parkeri | reverse complement strand
TAACTAAAAATCAGTGCAGAATAATAATCAAAATATAACTGCTGACAAACACAGAATATGGATCAAAATTTCAATAATATTGATAACAAAGGTAATGTGAAAAATACAATCACGGGATATTATTTCAAAATATCAATGTAACAAAACTAAGTGACTTCTTGGCAAAAAAAGGAAAGAAAACAGTTGGGGTTTTTGAGGGCACCAAATTACAAGTCCAATAGACGAAAAATTGTGTATATATTTAAAATATTTGATTTCTTGAATTCATACAAACAGTTTAAAAACATCAAAGAATAGATGTATTAAAAAGCACACACATTGTACAAATTGAGGAGAACCTCCTAACACCCACTAGGTTCCAGTATAGAGGCTAACCATGATCAACGGGAAATCTAATGACATGATTTCAACCTAAATGATGCAATAACATGATACAATGTGAGATATAAACAGATATGATAGTGAAGAAATACAATCCTTAAAGGAGAACTATAGGGTTAAGTCTTTTCCCCATAGTT
>NW_017310368.1:4913-5483 GCF_000935625.1 Nanorana parkeri | reverse complement strand
GGTGAGTGAAAAGCCCCTCCCCCTCATAGTTATCCTTTAAGGCAATGGTGAAAAACCTCTAATGGAACAGGACTCATGGGTAATGGTGCGATACTAGAAATTCTCTACGCGTTTCGCGCCACACGTCGCTTCATCCGGAGGAGGAGGTGGTCCCCTCAGTGCGAACTCAACAGATGAACAAACCAAAGCGCAAAGCGGATCAAGGAGACATGTGATCCCAGCGTGGAGGAGAAGGGAGGGCCCAAACAGGGGCTGCTCATAAGGGGTACTGGTGGAAAAATAATAGAGGGAAATCACCCTATGCCCAAGATAGGTCCATCAGTCAAAGGACACAGTATAGAGAAGGCCTATCGGTGCAGTGAGGCCTCAGGACAACCTCCTAACAGTCTCCAGCACCAAACGCCGCCGGTACGTGTGGGGCCGTCTCAGTGTGCGGCTGGAAAACCCTTTCCTTGCAATTAGCTAAAGGGGCACATTGCCTTAAAATGCCAATATTTTTCTTCAGATGACCTTTGACATAAACCTTGGCCAAAACCATAAATATAATAGGGTGGTCTATTCTATGGCAGC
>NW_017310368.1:0-812 GCF_000935625.1 Nanorana parkeri | reverse complement strand
AATAAACATGAATCACACCCAACCGAGAACCAATAGGAACACATTCTTTCTGCTGCTGGAGAGGGAGGATGGCGACTTTCCTTCCCTGGAACTCTGGTGACCACTGGGAAGCAAGGACGTTGACTTCCCCTCCCTGGGAATCTGTCTGCCAGTGTGAAGATAGCAGGGTGGCTGGGGTCCCCATGTCAGGGGGTGGGGGATCTGGGCCGATTGCCCAGCAACCCTGTACTCCAGGTGTGGAGACCACAGGCCCACCCACACCTCCCGCACCAGTGTCTTCGGGTGTCAAGTCCATTAGATCTACAGACTCAGAATTGGGTAAAGGACTGCTTTCAAACTGTTCTAAGTAATCCACATCAAGGTACCATTCCTGGTAGACCAACCATGTCAAGTCAGGCTCTAGGGCCAGTGCTTCCGATGTCTGCAACATCTCCCATCGCCAAAGTCATTTCTCTCCTCAATTATTATCATTATTATACAGGATTTATATGGCGGCAAGTCCTCACCTTCAGAGGAACGGTGCATTTCTGTCCTCGAATGTCGCCGATCTGCAAACCAATATAATGCTCGGTACAGATCCTCAAGCTCGACCTCCCTTTTCAGGAGACATTTCAGTTTGGCTCTCTCTTCATCTGTGAACCGGCCTCCCAGTAAGTGGATACGCAAATTTACCTGGTCCCCAAAGCGCTGTTCTCGGGTGGGCAGGACTTTGTCTCGGTAGCTGTACCAATTCTGAAGGGCATCTTCCCACATCCCTAGCTGAATCAGGGCTCTCTATTAGTGATGAGCCGAACACCCCCGTGTTCGGTTCT
>NW_017310367.1:19989-22819 GCF_000935625.1 Nanorana parkeri | reverse complement strand
CACCACTGACCTCCAATGTTAGGAGCATCCCCCCCCCCCACTGACCCCCAATGTTGGGGGTTTGAGAAATGAATTGCTCAGATATTTGGGGACTGATGGCGCAAAGACTGAATTTGTACAATGCTGTGGAACATGTCAGCACTATCTAAGGTCGTCATACGTGTGATCTGAACTCATGGACACGTTTCTGTGGTGGGCAGCCATCACGTGTCATGTGATGATCTGATATTTATCATCACTCCTCGGAGCCTCTGAAATGGAGATGGAATGTCCCTCTCACCCTAGGACTGCGGCTTTCTCACCGCCACCATTGCAGCATGAGAGGGAGGTTGCACAGCAGAGAATCTTATTAATAAAGGCTGAACGTTTAGGAGCAGTGTGACAGTCCTGCTCACTTTGGATGTGACGAGTCATGGAAATCTCAGAGTATGGTATTTGGACTTTGTGTCCTGGTGATGACTGGTATTACTTCCTGAATGTGGAGCCCAGAGACACCGAGTAATAGAATATATCGACTGCAGTTACCATGGAGACAATCAATTCCCATGGCATTGTCCCTCCATTATGCCTCCAGAAGTCCATGCACCTGGTATGGGACATCTGAGATGTCACAGGTGTCACCAGAACAGGAAGAGAGGGGAAATCTTCCAATGGGGACACCGCTTCCGGTGACAACTCTCTAAGAGGGGATTCCCCTCACTCTTATAAGGATTTCTTCTCATTTCCTGTTGTGTGCCTAGGACAGGAAGTGAAGGGAAATCTCCCCAAAAGGGACACAGATTCCACCCTCCGCCCAAAACTAAAGAGAAGAAATGTAATGATACAATCGCTTTATTTCCCCAAGCGAATCTTTTATTCAGCGGCCATGTGACCGTCCATGCGGAGCTGGGAAATGTGAGAAAGTGTGAGTGAATGTGGCGGTGAACGTGGCGGTAGACGTGTGAGTGAATGTGTGTGTGAATGTGTGAGTGAACGTGTGTGTGAATGTGGCGGTAGACATGTGAGTGAATGTGTGTGTGAATGTGTGTGTGAATGTGTGAGTGAATGTGGCGGTAGACATGTGAGTGAATGTGTGTGTGAATGTGTGTGTGAATGTGTGAGTGAATGTGGCGGTAGACATGTGAGTGAATGTGTGTGTGAATGTGTGTGTGAATGTGTGAGTGAATGTGGCGGTAGACGTGTGAGTGAATGGGTGATAGGGCAGCTGATGCAAATACTGCGTACAATACACCGGCCCTTTAATAATCAATTTGTTGGGGGATTTGTCAGAGAGCGCGCGCCTCCTTCATGATCCAATCAGGTGAAAGCCTGCGTGCGGTTGTCTGCACATGATTGGATATTGATAGTCGAGCGTCTGCTGCTTATTAATAAAGTCACATTTACCGTCCGCCCTGAACGTGGAGGTCAGATTAAAAATAGAGTGTAAATGATGATGATGAGGAGGAGGATGATGAGGAGGATGATGAGGAGGAGGATGAGGAGGAGGAGGATGAGGGGAGGAGGAGGAGGGGAGGAGGAAGCCTTGGCTGCAAATACTGAGATTGTTCACAATGTATCAATTGATATCTGCGGAGCTCCTTGTATCCACATGGCACCAGATACATTTGCTGTGCGTGCGGCGCCCTCTGGTGGCTGACTGTGAGTACACACAATCCTCGCTGTGCTAATGTTCTGTAGGTGCGAGTCTCCCTCTGCTGGTGGCTCCAGGAACAGCACCCCACACACACCATGGGGGGAGGAGGAGGAGGAGGAGCAGGTTGTATATTCTCATTTAATGGACGTTTTGCTGCCCAGCTGCTGTGACGGTATTTTACAGACTCTGTAAATATTACAACAAAGTGACAGATCTAAAATGGCGCGTTAATCCCGGAAATACGGCCGAATAAAACACGTAATTAAACATTCTGTCTAACGAGACGCAGAGCTCCGGGTAATGGCAGCCATCAGCTCTCAGTGATTGTCCCCCAGCAATGTGACCGCCATGTCCTTGTCCTCCCCTCCACTGAGACGCCGGAAATCAGACCAAACATCCAGCCTTCTGACAGGTCAGAATGTGACCCCCCAGCTGAAACACGGCGCCTGCACTGCAGAATGGGCGTCATGTGCCAATAAGGCAGAAAGTATAGAAGAGACGAGGAGAAGGGGCGAGGAGAAGGGACGAGGAGAAGGGACGAGGAGAAGGGACGAGGAGAAGAGGTGAGGAGAAGAGGCGAGGAGAAGAGGCGAGGAGAAGGGGCGAGGTGAAGAGACGATGAGAAGGGGCGAGGAGAAGGGACGAGGAGAAGGGATGAGGAGAAGGGATGAGGAGAAGAGACGAGGAGAAGAGACGAGGAGAAGGGGCGAGGAGAAGGGACGAGGAGAAGGGACGCGGAGAAGGTTGTCTAACGAGACGCAGAGCTCCGGGTAATGGCAGCCATCAGCTCTCAGTGATTGTCCCCCAGCAATGTGACCGCCATGTCCTTGTCCTCCCCTCCACTGAGACGCCGGAAATCAGACCAAACATCCAGCCTTCTGACAGGTCAGAATGTGACCCCCCAGCTGAAACACGGCGCCTGCACTGCAGAATGGGCGTCATGTGCCAATAAGGCAGAAAGTATAGAAGAGACGAGGAGAAGGGGCGAGGAGAAGGGACGAGGAGAAGGGACGAGGAGAAGGGACGAGGAGAAGAGGTGAGGAGAAGAGGCGAGGAGAAGAGGCGAGGAGAAGGGGCGAGGTGAAGAGACGAGAAGAAGAGACGAGGAGAAGGAGCGAGGAGAAGAGACGAGGAGAAGGGACGAGGAGAAGGAGCGAGGAGAAGGGACGAGGAGAAGGGACGAGGGGAAGGGACGGG
>NW_017310367.1:10852-11997 GCF_000935625.1 Nanorana parkeri | reverse complement strand
AAAAATAGAGTGTAAATGATGATGATGAGGAGGAGGATGATGAGGAGGATGATGAGGAGGAGGATGAGGAGGAGGAGGATGAGGGGAGGAGGAGGAGGGGAGGAGGAAGCCTTGGCTGCAAATACTGAGATTGTTCACAATGTATCAATTGATATCTGCGGAGCTCCTTGTATCCACATGGCACCAGATACATTTGCTGTGCGTGCGGCGCCCTCTGGTGGCTGACTGTGAGTACACACAATCCTCGCTGTGCTAATGTTCTGTAGGTGCGAGTCTCCCTCTGCTGGTGGCTCCAGGAACAGCACCCCACACACACCATGGGGGGAGGAGGAGGAGGAGGAGCAGGTTGTATATTCTCATTTAATGGACGTTTTGCTGCCCAGCTGCTGTGACGGTATTTTACAGACTCTGTAAATATTACAACAAAGTGACAGATCTAAAATGGCGCGTTAATCCCGGAAATACGGCCGAATAAAACACGTAATTAAACATTCTGTCTAACGAGACGCAGAGCTCCGGGTAATGGCAGCCATCAGCTCTCAGTGATTGTCCCCCAGCAATGTGACCGCCATGTCCTTGTCCTCCCCTCCACTGAGACGCCGGAAATCAGACCAAACATCCAGCCTTCTGACAGGTCAGAATGTGACCCCCCAGCTGAAACACGGCGCCTGCACTGCAGAATGGGCGTCATGTGCCAATAAGGCAGAAAGTATAGAAGAGACGAGGAGAAGGGGCGAGGAGAAGGGACGAGGAGAAGGGACGAGGAGAAGGGACGAGGAGAAGAGGTGAGGAGAAGAGGCGAGGAGAAGAGGCGAGGAGAAGGGGCGAGGTGAAGAGACGAGAAGAAGAGACGAGGAGAAGGAGCGAGGAGAAGAGACGAGGAGAAGGGATGAGGAGAAGAGACGAGGAGAAGGATGAGGAGAAGGGACGAGGAGAAGGAGCGAGGAGAAGGGACGAGGAGAAAAGACGAGGTGAAGGGACGAGGAGAAGGGACGAGGAGAAGGAGCGAGGTGAAGGGATGAGGAGAAGGGACGAGGAGAAGGATGAGGAGAAGAGACGATGAGAAGGGGCGAGGAGAAGAGACGAGGAGAAGGGGCGAGGAGAAGGGACGAGGAGAAGGGATGCGGAGGAGAGACGAGGAGAGG
>NW_017310367.1:9198-10654 GCF_000935625.1 Nanorana parkeri | reverse complement strand
GGAAAAGGGGGAAGAAGAAGGGCGAGGAGAAGAGACAAGAAGAAGGGACGAGGAGAAGAGACGAGGAGAAGGGCGAGGAGAAGAGACGAGGAGAAGGAATGAGGAGAAGAGACGAGGAGAAGGGATGAGGAGAAGGGACGAGGAGAAGAGGCGAGGAGAAGGGCGAGGAGAAGAGGTGAGGAGAAGGGCGAGGAGAAGAGACAAGAAGAAGGGACGAGGAGAATGGACGAGGAGAAGGGGCGAGGAGAAGAGGAGAAGAGACGAGGAGAAGGGACGAGGAGAAGAGGCGAGGAGAAGGGCGAGGAGAAGGGCGAGGAGAAGAGACGAGGAGAAGGGACGAGGAGAAGGGGCGAGGAGAAGGGATGAGGGGAAGGGGCGAGGAGAAGGGACGAGGAGAAGAGACGAGGAGAAGGGACGAGGAGAAGGGACGAGGAGAAGGGACGAGGAGAAATGACAAGGAGAAGAGGCGAGGAGAAGGGCGAGGAGAAGAGGCGAGGAGAAGGGATGAGGAGAAGGGATGAGGGGAAGGGATGAGGAGAAGGGATGAGGGGAAGGGGCGAGGAGAAGGGATGAGGGGAAGGGACGAGGAGAAGGGATGAGGAGAACGGGCGAGGAGAAGGGACGAAGGGATGAGTAGATGGTATGAGGTAAAGAGATGAGGAGAAGAGATGAGGAGAAGGGACGAGGAGAAGGGACGAGGAGAAGGGACGAGGAGAAGGGATGAGGAGAAGAGATGAGGAGAAGAGATGAGGAGAAGGGACGAGGAGAAGGGACGAGGAGAAGGGATGAGGTGAAGGGGCGAGGAGAAGGGACGAAGGGATGAGGGGAAGAGATGAGGAGAAGAGATGAGGAGAAGAGATGAGGAGAAGGGACGAGGAGAAGGGACGAGGAGAAGGGATGAGGTGAAGGGGCGAGGAGAAGGGACGAAGGGATGAGGGGAAGAGATGAGGAGAAGAGATGAGGAGAAGAGATGAGGAGAAGGGACGAGGAGAAGGGACGAGGAGAAGGGATGAGGTGAAGGGGCGAGGAGAAGGGGCGAAGGGATGAGGGGAAGAGATGAGGAGAAGAGATGAGGAGAAGAGATGAGGAGAAGGGACGAGGAGAAGGGACGAGGAGAAGGGATGAGGTGAAGGGGCGAGGAGAAGGGACGAAGGGATGAGGGGAAGAGATGAGGAGAAGAGATGAGGAGAAGAGATGAGGAGAAGGGATGAGGGGAAGAGATGAGGAGAAGAGATGAGGGGAAGAGATGAGGAGAAGTGATGAGAAGAGATTTGGGAAGTACAATGCATCTGAAGTCTCTGCAGGGCTCCCTCTAGTGGTCACAGGACAATCTGTGCATACATATGTGGTTGGATGTCGCCACCTGGTGGTCACTGAGGCGCATTACATGGTGGACCAGAATTAGAATTTAACAATTAAACTTTGAATGATATTTACTAAAATAAATAAACAAACA
>NW_017310367.1:6010-6736 GCF_000935625.1 Nanorana parkeri | reverse complement strand
GAGGAGAAGGGATGAGGGGAAGGGGCGAGGAGAAGGGATGAGGGGAAGGGGCGAGGAGAAGGGATGAGGGGAAGGGACGAGGAGAAGGGATGAGGAGAACGGGCGAGGAGAAGGGACGAAGGGATGAGTAGATGGTATGAGGTAAAGAGATGAGGAGAAGAGATGAGGAGAAGGGACGAGGAGAAGGGACGAGGAGAAGGGACGAGGAGAAGGGACGAGGAGAAGAGATGAGGAGAAGAGATGAGGAGAAGGGACGAGGAGAAGGGACGAGGAGAAGGGATGAGGTGAAGGGGCGAGGAGAAGGGACGAAGGGATGAGGGGAAGAGATGAGGAGAAGAGATGAGGAGAAGAGATGAGGAGAAGGGACGAGGAGAAGGGACGAGGAGAAGGGATGAGGTGAAGGGGCGAGGAGAAGGGAAGAAGGGATGAGGGGAAGAGATGAGGAGAAGAGATGAGGAGAAGAGATGAGGAGAAGGGATGAGGGGAAGAGATGAGGAGAAGAGATGAGGGGAAGAGATGAGGAGAAGTGATGAGAAGAGATTTGGGAAGTACAATGCATCTGAAGTCTCTGCAGGGCTCCCTCTAGTGGTCACAGGACAATCTGTGCATACATATGTGGTTGGATGTCGCCACCTGGTGGTCACTGAGGCGCATTACATGGTGGACCAGAATTAGAATTTAACAATTAAACTTTGAATGATATTTACTAAAATAAATAAACAAACA
>NW_017310367.1:4266-5990 GCF_000935625.1 Nanorana parkeri | reverse complement strand
TGTTCCATGTAATGAAGAATATAATCATTTTATACTGAACAAGAGATCTGTCAGATATTTCATGTCCAACAAGAACAGAACCATCCCGGGGTCCGGCCAGGCCACGGGGGCCACAGCAAGGATGAAGCTGCCATCGGGGGATGTGTCGGTTTCACTTTAACATCTGAAATAGAAAATGGAAACTTTCTATCACACCATAACGGCCATTACACACAATGCAGCTCCATTCAGCAGTAAATCATCTCTTATCATCTGTTCCGGAATGTTCTCCAGCGGCAGAGGACCGCAATGTACATTGTCATCCCCTATACACATACAGGAACTCCTCCCCCTCCAAGTCCTGACACCTCGCGGGAGCACTGACCACCTGGAACTCCTACCTTCCCCAGTCCTGACACCTCGCGGGAGCACTGACCATCTGTAACTCCTCCCTACCCCAGTCCTGACACCTCGCGGGAGCACTGACCACATGGAACTCCTCCCCCTCCAAGTCCTGACACCTCGCGGGAGCACTGACCACCTGGAACTCCTCCCCACCCCAGTCCTGACACCTCGCGGGAGCACTGACCACATGGAACTCCTCCCCCTCCAAGTCCTGACACCTCGCGGGAGCACTGACCACCTGGAACTCCTCCCCACCCCAGTCCTGACACCTCGCGGGAGCACTGACCACATGGAACTCCTCCCCCTCCAAGTCCTGACACCTCGCGGGAGCACTGACCACATGGAACTCCTCCCCCTCCAAGTCCTGACACCTCGCGGGAGCACTGACCACCTGGAACTCCTCCCCACCCCAGTCCTGACACCTCGCGGGAGCACTGACCACATGGAACTCCTCCCCCTCCAAGTCCTGACACCTCGCGGGAGCACTGACCACCTGGAACTCCTCCCCACCCCAGTCCTGACACCTCGCGGGAGCACTGACCACATGGAACTCCTCCCCCTCCAAGTCCTGACACCTCGCGGGAGCACTGACCACATGGAACTCCTCCCCACCCCAGTCCTGACACCTCGCGGGAGCACTGACCACATGGAACTCCTCCCCCTCCAAGTCCTGACACCTCGCGGGAGCACTGACCACCTGGAACTCCTCCCCACCCCAGTCCTGACACCTCGCGGGAGCACTGACCACATGGAACTCCTCCCCCTCCAAGTCCTGACACCTCGCGGGAGCACTGACCACATGGAACTCCTCCCCACCCCAGTCCTGACACCTCGCGGGAGCACTGACCACATGGAACTCCTCCCCCTCCAAGTCCTGACACCTCGCGGGAGCACTGACCACATGGAACTCCTCCCTACCCCAGTCCTGACACCTCGCGGGAGCACTGACCACATGGAACTCCTCCCTACCCCAGTCCTGACACCTCGCGGGAGCACTGACCACATAGAACTCCTCCCTACCCCAGTCCTGACACCTCGCGGGAGCACTGACCACATGGAACTCCTCCCTACCCCAGTCCTGACACCTCGCGGGCGCACTGACCACATGGAACTCCTCCCTACCCCAGTCCTGACACCTCGCTGGAGCACTGACCATCTGTAACTCCTCCCTACCCCAGTCCTGACACCTCAGGGGTACACTGAGCGAATGGATCTCCTAATCAAAGGCCTCACATCTTGGGGGAGCACCGACCGCCTGAAACTCCTCACATTCCAAGTCCTGACCCAATGGAACCGCTCCTCTTCCAAGTCCTTACACTTCTGGTAGAAGGGGGGGGGGG
>NW_017310367.1:3949-4183 GCF_000935625.1 Nanorana parkeri | reverse complement strand
TCCCTGTCCACATCTTGGCATCTCGGAGGAGCACTGACCCGCTCAGTCATCACTATTCCTGAGCCCCTCATGATCTGATGATCTCTGACAGTCTAGGAGTGCCGCCCTGTGCTCCGTCCTTACTATCTGCCCCTGAAGCTCAGGTGGGGCAGTTGAGTGATCTGGGTGGTGAAGGAAGTAGTTCTGGGCAATGTTGGGAGGAGGCGGAAAGACCAAAGTGCCCCCAGAAGCTGT
>NW_017310367.1:2118-3242 GCF_000935625.1 Nanorana parkeri | reverse complement strand
GAACTCCTCCCTACCCCAGTCCTGACACCTTGCGGGAGCACTGACCACATGGAACTCCTCCCTACCCCAGTCCTGACACCTCGCGGGAGCACTGACCACATAGAACTCCTCCCTACCCCAGTCCTGACACCTCGCGGGAGCACTGACCACATGGAACTCCTCCCTACCCCAGTCCTGACACCTCGCGGGCGCACTGACCACATGGAACTCCTCCCTACCCCAGTCCTGACACCTCGTGGGAGCACTGACCACATGGAACTCCTCCCTACCCCAGTCCTGACACCTCGCTGGAGCACTGACCATCTGTAACTCCTCCCTACCCCAGTCCTGACACCTCAGGGGTACACTGAGCGAATGGATCTCCTAATCCAAGGCCCCACATCTTGGGGGAGCACCGACCGCCTGAAACTCCTCACATTCCAAGTCCTGACCCAATTTTTTTTTCCGCCACTTCTTCCCTTTTGGGAAAGAGGGGGGGGGGGGGGGGTCATTGACCACCTTGAACTCCTCCCTGTCCACATCTTGGCATCTCGGAGGAGCACTGACCCGCTCAGTCATCACTATTCCTGAGCCCCTCATGATCTGATGATCTCTGACAGTCTAGGAGTGCCGCCCTGTGCTCCGTCCTTACTATCTGCCCCTGAAGCTCAGGTGGGGCAGTTGAGTGATCTGGGTGGTGAAGGAAGTAGTTCTGGGCAATGTTGGGAGGAGGCGGAAAGACCAAAGTGCCCCCAGAAGCTGTCAGTAGCATAGGTTACAGGTCCTGTGTCACCACCTCATCTGCCGCCCCCCCCACCTCCCCCCGTGTCTCTGCTCTGCCCCCTCTCTCCATCCTCTCCAGTCAGTCTCTGCTCTGCATCCTCTCCAGTCAGTCTCTGCTCTGCCTCCTCTCTCCATCCTCTCCAGTCAGTCTCTGCTCTGCATCCTCTCCAGTCAGTCTCTGTTCTGCCTCCTCTCTCCATCCTCTCCAGGGAGTTGGAGCTGACACTGTTCTTCTGTCTGGAGGGTGACTACGTCTGTTCCCCATGGTCCCTGTGTGTGTTGTAGTCACCGCTCCAAGCTCCGCCCCCCGGGATGGACTACAATCTCATGTTAAGTTTGCTGATTTGTATGGAGATTGTAGT
>NW_017310367.1:1587-1945 GCF_000935625.1 Nanorana parkeri | reverse complement strand
TCACTGTCCTTTATATATGATGGGTACCTGCCAGTCAGTGCTCTGCTCTCTACAAGAGCTGATTGGCTGACAGGTAGAGGCGTCCTTCGTTGGCTGAAAGTGTGGAAGTGGTACCAGCACAGCCGGGGTCAGTACTGTCTGTCCTTCAGAACCATTCACATCAGCAAAGATCTGCACCACATAGTGGAGGTTAAGTCTTTATCTAACGACCTCCCAAGTGATTGAACATTTGTAGCCCCTCCCCCCCCATGACCTTCTGTGAGGTGACTACTAGACATTTAGTGGTTGCCGGGGCTGTAGTCATCCTGGCTGGTTTTTTAGTTGGCAATTATCTGGTTATTTCCAGGTGTCTGGGATT
>NW_017310367.1:0-1270 GCF_000935625.1 Nanorana parkeri | reverse complement strand
CCCCCTCCCCCTTTATCCCCTCCCCCCAGTGAAGATGTTCAATGGAACATTATTCTGCATTATACTCCTGGAGGGGACATCATTCTGGGGGCACCAGGAGAAGGGTGGTTAGTGCTAATGGGTGGGCAGCTGAGGATCATCACCCAGACCAGGGTTGCCCATAAGATCGGTCGCAAAGCTAATGCTGGTAGATTGCGGGTCGACTTCCTGTCCTGATCTCACTCCTACTCTACTAGCGCGGCCGAATGTGTCAGACGCTGAAGCATCCAACACATTCGGCCCGCCCCTCCATGGCTGCAGAGTCCAATACATTTTTCCCAGAGATATTTGGCCCGCCCCTCCTAGCCTGCATGTAGGCGAGGTTCACTCTTGGGGTGTTGCGTGTGTGTTCCCTTTGGGTTGGCTGTGTAACCCCGTGTATGCAATCTGAAACCAGGCACCCCACGTTCGCCACATTAGACCCGCCCCTCCCGGCCCGCAGTATTGCACACATTGTGCCCGCCCCTTCCAGCCCTCAGTATTGCACACATTGGGCCCGCCCCTTCCAGCCCGCAGTATTGCACACATTGGGCCCGCCCCTTCCAGCCTGCAGCGTCGGACACACAAGCGTGTCGGGAGAGCCAGGAAGCAGGTAGTTACTACTGGCAACCAGTGGCGTCACAAGGGGGGTGCGGCCCGCACCCAGGTGACACCATTGGAGGGTGGAATGCGATGTAGTGCGTTCCAGTGGAACGCACTGTAATTGGTGTAAACGAGCCCTTGCAGTGACAGCTATAATATGATTCTAGATACCAAGTAAGCGTTTTAAAATGTTCGTTTTTCAAATAAGTGGTTTTGGGGGTTTTGGGGGGTTTTTTCGTTGGTAGATCTCATCGAGATTGTCATTTGAAAAGTAGATCTTAACACAAAAAATTGTGTGCACCCCCTGATCTAGACGGACTAGAGATGAAGCGGGCAACCAGCGGCTCCTTCGGGGGTGAGCGCTACACATTCTGTAATGATTAGCCTTGTGCCCCCTCCCCCCCCACCCAACATCAGGTAGTCGTTACTCAGCACCTCAGCTCAGATCTCCGGGGCACACACCTGTCTCATTAAGAAAGTTTAAATCGAGTCCTGGA
Source organism: Nanorana parkeri (assembly GCF_000935625.1). Classification (NCBI taxonomy): domain Eukaryota; kingdom Metazoa; phylum Chordata; class Amphibia; order Anura; family Dicroglossidae; genus Nanorana; species Nanorana parkeri. Next base: position 152 of record NW_017310367.1, on the reverse strand, counting down.
CACTCATCCTGCGCTTGGTCAACACATTAGACTGACTGCTCATGTCCGGGACAGAGGTGTGTATGAAGTCTACGGGGTCTGTTCACTAAGCTGCCGACGGCCAGGGGCGTGTTTACCGTGAGGCAAACAAGGCGTTTGCCTAGGGCGGCACC
>NW_017310366.1:30930-32253 GCF_000935625.1 Nanorana parkeri | reverse complement strand
ATCTTCTGCTTGCAGGAATGCAATCTGGAGGAGGAGCCGCAAAAGGACGTGTGGCCCCATGGCCCTTCTGTGTGTAAGGGTTCCCGGGGAGATCCAGCGGTGAGAGTGCGTTCCACAGTGGAACGCACCAGGAAGCGGATCGCCGCAGTTATGCCCCCTCACTGACGCCGGCCGATGCGTTCCAGGCTGGAACGCGGAAGAGGCGAGACGCCGCTGCTCGGTTTTTCCGCCTCTACAGGCTATTTAAACTCGGATGTCAGGTTAGCAGGGCGTACCACTATTGAGGACCGAACGCCCTGCTAACCCTGCAACCGAGGCCATATTCAGGACTTCCTCAACCCCAGCGTACCTTGAGCCTGCATCTCTCCCTTGGAGCCCAGCTACCTCAGGACATCTGCCTACTCCAGGTGACCGGATTGGTCCAGGACACCACCACACCAAGCCAGCCTGCCAGGAGGTTTCCCACCAGGACTTCCCCATCAGCGAAAACCGCAAGTACTCTGCAGCTAGTCCTGCAGACTATAGCAAAGTTTCCCCAAATGGGTATAGACTGTAGTTAAGAACTCTAGGTCGTCTAAAGGCTGTGCTGTTTTCTCTGGTGGTGCCTGGGACAATGGAGATTGAAGGGACTACTAAACGGACTACCCTAATATATCATTTATATCTAACACTGCTCCGGCAGTACTCCTTAGTTTCATTTAATTCTACGCATCTCCTATAGAGTGGTATATGATGCAATAGCTACTACTGTAACGCATATCTCGACGTACGGCCTATGATGCAGGGACCTCTAACTCACCGTTAGTTGTGAGAGACGCCAGAGGTCCAAGACTGAATTGCCGTTACACCCCTCATACTGAGTCCAGATCCCCCTAACTCCGCCGCTGAGATCCTGCATACCTTCCCCGAGCCTACCGGGCATTACACTATGTGGTCGGTGGGGAAGGGTTAAGGGGGTTGGGATTCTTTTTAAGGGGAATGGTTTCAGGGTGGTGGAGTGTATTCATGTAGATAAGGGGAGGTGTCTATTGGTGCGGGTGGAGGTTAATGGGGTGTGTTTTAAGCTAATTAATGTGTATGCTTCGGTAGACAAGCATGAGAGGTTGGAATTGTGGGAGAAAATAAAAATGGTTTTGGGTGGGAGGGAGCCCATAGTGGTGACAGGGGACTTCAATTGCATAATTAGGGATGGTGATAGGGTGGGAGTTGGTGGTGGTAAAGGGGATAAGTCGGGGAAGATTTTGGGTAGTATATTAAGTGGCTTTGGGATGGTGGATGTAGGGAGGGATGGTGGTCATACTTATTTTGGTGAGAGTGGGGTGG
>NW_017310366.1:27084-30349 GCF_000935625.1 Nanorana parkeri | reverse complement strand
CAGCACTTCAAAAGCTGCAGGCAGCCGCACGTTCTCTCACCACTGTTCAGCCTTTGATCCCTGGCTGCACGGCCAGGAGATCAAAAGCTGCTGGGAGTCGCGCACACACATGTCCCCAACAGAATAGCAAGCAGCTTTTGATCAAAAGCTCATAGGAATGAGCCAGGCAATGTGCCCGCACCCAAGTGTGGGTCCCATGTTCCCGCCACTGGTGGACCTCCAGCAAAAAAGGCCACGATCCCGATGGCCGCACCGTCATCAGGGGGTGAGGCTGGTTGCTGCGCAACCAGCCTGCATCTGCCTCTGTTCTTCCTCTACCTTGCCTGCGCCTCTCACAGCTTTTTAAGAGCTGTAGGAGGGCTTGGGAGGCAATTCCTCTCCATGCTGACTGACAGCAGAGCCTGAGCTAAGGCAGGGCTCTAGCTGTGTGCTTAACTTGCTGACCGGGGTGTTTACACCCCCTTCCTGTCCAGGCCATTTTTCAGTATTCAGGGCTGCAGTACTTTGACTGACATTTATTCCATCAGTCAATGCTGTATTGAAATTAATTTTATACCATTTTTGGGGGACAGATGGAGCTTTCTTTTGGGGGTATTTAATTTTTTTATTTTTTACTATATAATGAAAAAAGTACCGAAAATTTTTAAAAAACGTTTTCCTTTATTATGTTAGGAAACATTTATTATTACCCAATTTTTTGGCAAAATATGAAAGATGGGGTCACGTCGGGTAAATAAGACACCAAACATGTCAAGCCTTAAAATTGTGCACGCCTGCAAAAAAAGCTACCACACCCAAAATTGGCCATAGGCGACGCTTTCAAATATTTTACCGCTCATCAGCTTAATTTTAACAGTGATTGATGGCCCTAAAATTATTATTCACACTCCGACGTTCGCGATGATATGTAACAAGTGTTGCGTAATTGGCGCAATCTTCATTTTTGCGTGTAGGCACAGCTAGCACATTTTTGCGCATCTATGTGGGGGTGGGGGTGTAAGGGATCCCGGGGAGATCCAGCCGTGAGAGTGCGTTCCACAGTGGAACGCACCAGGAAGCGGATCGCCGCAGTTACTCCCCCTTACTGACACGCCGGCCGATGCGTTCCAGCCTGGAACGCGGAAGAGGCGAGACGCCGCTGCTGGTTTTCCCGCCTCTACAGGCTATTTAAACTCGGATGTCAGGTTAGCAGGGCGTACCACTATTGAGGACCGAACGCCCTGCTAACCCTGCAACCGAGGCCATATTCAGGACTTCCTCAACCCCAGCGTACCTTGAGCCTGCATCTCTTCCTTGGAGCCCAGCTATCTCAGGACATCTGCCTACTCCAGGTGACCGGATTGGTCCAGGACACCACCACACCACGCCAGCCTGCCAGGAGGTTTCCCACCAGGACTTCCCCATCAGCGAAAACCGCAAGTACTCTGCAGCTAGTCCTGCAGACTATAGCAAAGTTTCCCCAAATGGGTATAGACTGTAGTTAAGAACTCTAGGTCGTCTAAAGGCTGTGCTGTTTTCTCTGGTGGTGCCTGGGACAATGGAGATTGAAGGGACTACTAAACGGACTACCATAATATATCATTTATATCTAACACTGCTCCGGCAGTACTCCTTAGTTTCATTTAATTCTACGCATCTCCTATAGAGTGGTATATGACGCAATAGCTACTACTGTAACGCATATCTCGACGTACGGCCTATGATGCAGGGACCTCTAACTCACCGTTAGTTGTGAGAGACGCCAGAGGTCCAAGACTGAATTGCCGTTACACCCCTCATACTGAGTCCAGATCCCCCTAACTCCGCCGCTGAGATCCTGCATACCTACCCCGAGCCTACCGGGCATTACACTATGTGGTCGGTGGGGAAGGGTACGATTAAGGGGGTTGGGATTCTTTTTAAGAGGAATGGTTTCAGGGTGGTGGAGTGTATTCATGTAGATAAGGGGAGGTGTCTATTGGTGCGGGTGGAGGTTAATGGGGTGTGTTTTAAGCTAATTAATGTGTATGCTTCGGTAGACAAGCATGAGAGGTTGGAATTGTGGGAGAAAATAAAAATGTTTTTGGGTGGGAGGGAGCCCATAGTGGTGACAGGGGACTTCAATTGCATAATTAGGGATGGTGATAGGGTGGGAGTTGGTGGTGGTAAAGGGGATAAGTCGGGGAAGATTTTGGGTAGTATATTAAGTGGCTTTGGGATGGTGGATGTAGGGAGGGATGGTGGTCATACTTATTTTGGTGAGAGTGGGGTGGCTAGATCCTGCATAGATTTTTGTTTTGTTTCCAGGGGACTGAACCCAGAGTCTTGTGTTGTGCAGCGTGCACCATTCACGGATCATGGCCGGATTGAATGTGTTATGAGTATGGCTGGGGAGGAATATGGGAGAGGAGTGTGGAAGCTGAATGTGTGTTTGTTAGAGAATGTGCAGATTCGTGAGGAGTATGGAAGCATGTTTCAGAAATGGAAAAATAAAATTAAAGATTTTGAGAATGTAATAGAGTGGTGGATGTGGGTCAAGATAAGGACGAAATTTTTCTTTATTCGGAAAGGGTGTGAGAAAGTAAAAAGAGAGAATATGTCAGGATTGAGAAGGGTGTGAAAAAGTTTGATTTGTATGAGGTGACAGGAGAGATGTGGTGTAGAAAGAAAAATATGATGGATGTAGTGAGAGGGAAGGAAGTGATGGAGAATGTGAGAGGGTTGCGAGAGAAAGAATGTGAGTTAATGTGGAAGAATGTGTGTATGAAAGATTTAATAAACAAGCAGAAGGACATAGCCTGGATGGCAGTGTGGCGGATCCTGCCGACCAAGAAGTTTCTTCATAGAAGGGGGTTGGGGAGAAGTGAGAGGTGCCCTAGGGAAGGATGTGGAGGTATTGAGAATGTAGAGCATGTTTTTTGGAATTGTCGTTTTGCAAAACGAGTATGGAGGAGTTTGGGAAAGTTTATAAAGGGTTTGACAGGGGTGGATAGTGTGTCGTTTGATATGATGATGTATGGATTTTGTGTGATGGGTAAGAATGAAAAGAGAGTATTATGGTTTTTGATGAACTGTGTGAAAGAATGTTTGTGGGATGTGAGGAATATTCTGATTTTTAGGAGGGAGTGTTTGAGTGTTAAAAAGTGTGTAGCCATGATCCGTGGGAAAGTTTTTAGCTATGGATTTTGCGATACGTTTAGGCTCGGCAAAGAGGATGCTGAGAAGATCTGGAGGTTCAGATCCTGGAAAGATTGGGTCTAAGGTTGTGATAAAACTGTTTTTTTTT
>NW_017310366.1:9433-26416 GCF_000935625.1 Nanorana parkeri | reverse complement strand
GAGGAGTTTGAGAAAGTTTATAATGGGTTTGACAGGGGTGGATAGTGTGTCGTTTGATATGATGATGTATGGATTTTGTGTGATGGGTAAGAATGAAAAGAGAGTATTATGGTTTTTGATGAATTGTGTGAAAGAATGTTTGTGGGATGTGAGGAATATTTTGATTTTTAGGAGGGAGTGTTTGAGTGTTAAAAAGTGTGTAGCCATGATCCGTGGGAAAGTTTTTAGCTATGGATTTTGCGATACGTTTAGGCTCGGCAAAGAGGATGCTGAGAAGATCTGGAGGTTCAGATCCTGGAAAGATTGGGTCTAAGGTTGTGATAAAAGTGTTTTTTTTTTTTTTAAAAACAGTTTTTATTTTCAGAATAGAAGAACAATACAGCAGTAATACAGAGGGAATCAGATGTACGTTACATTAATACAGAGATGTGCTAACAGATCTGTTAATATTTTAGGTCTTAGACCAGGGGTAACACTAGCGATGTTCTTAGTGTTTGCCCCTTGGTTCGTAGGAACCCAAATTGGGCCGTGAAGGTAGCGTACTTTTCGAGATACAAAGTAGACTGCCTAGTAAGTAACTTAACAAACAGAAAACAGAAAACAAAGTACATATAATAACAATAATAAGTGTGACCTTCACTTCAGTTTGTGCTGACCCCAGAAGGAGCTTCAGTTATAAAACAATTGCAAGGTAAAATTGCATCAATCAATCAATGGTGGGCCCACCAAAATCTTGGTTTGGATTCCGTGCAAGGGTTGGGAAGAGGATGTAGGAGGTAGGATGTTGCTGGAGCTTTTCGGTAGGTCATTGACCCATTACCTTTCAAGTGGTACTTAAAGGAAGTGAGAAACCCACATTTGGATTAAGTCATTCATGGTGTCGGGTGTGAAAGTTTGCATAGGAGTAGTGCAGTTTAGTGACACACACAGTATTACTTCTACGTTGGACTATAACCTACACCTCTTCTCTGTGTGTACAGGTGTGAATGACGGTATATACAGTGTGACTCGGTACAGGTACTCAGCCGTGGCGGTGTAGCTTCGGCATTTGGGGCAGCTCTTTGGGAGTAAGAGATCGTTCCTATATTGTGCTACTTAACTCTGACTACCGTCCTTGTATGTTATCTAGGAGGCGACATGTAGAGAACTCAAATGGCGCAAGCAGAGTTTCTCTTTCGGAGGGAGAGAAGGAGAAAGTGATATAGAGCAACCATCTGTCATAAAATACAGTTACTCCCTTCTCATTCTGCAGATTTAAGGTCGCGTCCAGTCTGTCCAGATAGAACAGATCCATCAGGTTGCTTCGAAATCTCTGTATCGTGGGGGGGAGAGGTGATATCCACTCCCTAAGAATACATTTCCTAGCCACCAGTAAGGCGATACTTATCCATTGCTTTATAGAACGGCCATACTTGCTGGGGTTAGCTAGTGAGGGGTCCCAGCAATTGAACAGAAACAAGAGAGTCTCAGGTTGGAGTAATTGGCCAGTCACCAAGGTAACATAGCTTGCAATCTCATCCCAAAAGGACTGAATCTGCTGGCAGTCCCATAGACAATGGAATAAGGAGGCGGCCTGAAGTTTGCATTTGGGGCAATGATCTAGGTATAGAACGTTCCAAGTCTGTTTGAATTTAATTTGAAAGGCATAATAGGCCCTGTGCATAATTTTAAATTGTGTTTCTCTCCATTGTTCGTTTGGCATTATTTTACAGAGTGAGCGATACCCCTGTAATATTTTCTCCACAATGTCCTCCACCGGGACATCTTTTTCCCATTTGACAAGATTAGAGTTTGAGAGAGGGGACAAAGCCGCCTGGCGTAAGTGTGGATAGAGAAATGATATGGAATTAGTGGTAGGGGAGAGGATAGCATCCATTGGCGTTTTGGCCAATAATTTGGGGATGTTAGGGTTCAATTGTTTTATATGGGCCATAGTTTGCATAAAGTGGAGGAAGTCATGTCTCGGGATCCCGTACAAGGATTGAAATTCTGTAAATGACAAGGGTCTCTTGAGGGATGGGTGTAATAAATCGGTGAAAAGGGATATCCCCTTTTTCTCCCACTTGGCGAAAATCTCATAGTCCTCTCCCTGCGGGAAGGAGGGGTTTCCCCTGAGGGGCAAATGTTTGGAGAAAAAGGGGTTCAGTTTCAACTTTTTATGTGTCTCCCTCCAAGCAATGATGGTATCTCGTAGGAGTATGTTGGAGCGAATGTAGAGAGGTAAGTTTGGGAAGGGGCAATGGAGAAGGGAGGATAATTTCCAGGGATGTACCATCTCCGATTCCAATAGATAATTGGAATATCGAGACGAGGAACAGATCCAGTCCACAGAGTGGTGGAGTAGGCAGGACAGGTTGTATAGCCTGAGGTCTGGGAAGGCCATGCCTCCCTCATCCCTAGCGAGGCTGAGTTTCTTGAGCGATATTCTCGCTCTCTTCCCTTGCCATATGAATTGTAGGAAGGCCGTGTTGACAGTCTTTACATCTTTGTGTTTCAGGAGGATAGGAAGTGTTTGCAGGGGATATAAAAGCCTTGCAAAGGGGATCATTTTGACAAGGTGAATTCAACCAAAAAATGACAAAGGTAGGTCTTTGTAGAGAGCGAGTTCTTTCTGTATTTTTAGGATGAGGGGTGGGTAATTAAAATTTTATAAAGAGGACGGGGTTTTACCAATGTGCAGGCCCAAGTATTTGATATGTTGTTTGGCAACCGAGAATGTGCATCCATGTGAGAGGGAGATGGTGGCTGTTGGAGTAAGCGGGAGGACTTCTGTTTTGGATATATTTATGGTGAGGCCAGAGAATTTTTGGAAGTGGGTGAAAATTTCTTGGATTAAGGGGATGTCGTGGCGTGGGTTGGAGGAGAATAAGACTATATCATCAGCGAAGAGCATAATGTTGAGTATATGTGTTTTATAAGGGATACCTGAGATTCGGTCAGTGTTCTGAAAGTATAGTGATAACGGTTCCAGGGATATATTAAACAGTAGGGGGGATAGGGGGCAGCCCTGCCTGGTGCCTTTTTCTAATGGAAAGCTAGAGGATATGAAACCCGGGGTGAGCACCCGAGCGCAGGGGGAAGCGTATAGCGCCATGATAAATGATTGGAAAGGACCAGAGAACCCCATTTTCTCCAGGACTCTGAGAAGCCACGAGGATTGGATACTGTCAAAGGCCTTTTCAGCGTCGATTGAAATCAGGGCCAAAGGGGAGGTTGCGTGGTGTTTCGCATATTCCAGTGCTGTCAATACTTTTCGAATATTCGCTACCGCTGAGCGGCCCTTAACAAAACCCACCTGGGCAGGGGATATTAGTTTTGGGAGGATTGTAGCCAGCCGGTCAGCAACAATTTTGGATAACAATTTAGCATCTGTGATTATGAGGGCTATCGGGCGATATGAGTGCGGGAGAGTGGGGGTCTGTGTCCTTTTTAGGGATCACCTTCACGTATGACTCCTGACCTGTTTTCAGGTACTCACCCCCGCGCCATATACTGTTAAAAACCTCGAATAGTGTGGGCACCATCTGGTCCTTTAACAATTTATAGAACTCATAATTGTAGCCATCCGGGCCTGGGGATTTGCCATTGGTTGTAGATTTAATGGCATTCAGAATTTCCTCCTGCGATATATCCGCATTGAGATAGGAAAGGTCATCCTCCGAAATTGTCGGGAGGTTTGATGAAGCCAGGAAGGCATCGCCTAGGTTGGTATCAGTGGGTGATGAGGAGTATAATTTAGTATAGAACCTTTCCAGGGTGTTATTAATGTGCTTGGGGTCTGTGGTTAGAGTACCCTGTTCCGTGCGCAGGGAGGATATGTGAGATTTAGAGGCCCTTGGTTTTGTCAAATTAGCCATTAGTTTCCCCGGCTTGTTCCAAAACTTATGAAAGTGTAATTTAGAGTGGGATTGGTGAAATGCTTGTTGTTGGGCAGACCACCATTCATAATTCTTTTTAGCTGTCTTCCAGAGAACACTATTTGCAGATGTGGGCTGGGAGGAGTAGGTCAGTTGGGCACGTCTAAGGGATAGGTTAGCCTTGAGGAATTGTGTTTTGGTATGTCTTTTCTTGGCCCCTATGTAGGACATAATTGTACCCCTGAGAACTGCTTTTGCTGTCTCCCAAAAAAGATTTGGGTTACTGGCATGCTGTGTGTTGAGGGACTGATAGTCATTCCACGCTTCCGACAGCATGGATTGGAAGGAGGTGTCCCTATATAGATGGGAGGGGAAGCGCCATAAAAATGCGTCCCCCTTCGGGATGGTGGAGTGTAACTGCAGCAGAATTGGGGCGTGATCTGAAATGGCAATGGGCAGTATTTGTGCCTCGCTAACCAGTGCGTCCAATGTATCCGATGCCAGGAAGTAATCCAGCGTACTTCTGAAAAGTGTGTAAATTCCTTCCCAGGGGGTTGCGTATTCTCCAGACATCCACTAGGTTTAGCACCCTCGCCATTTGGGACAAATTCGTGGGAGGAGTAGGACTGGAACCGGAGCGCGTGAGTCGTGCCCGATCTGTCCTCATTCACCATCATAACTGAGTTGAAATCTCCTCCCAAGAGCTTGTGAGGATTGGTATCTTTAAGGACCCATGCGGTGATCTCCTGGAAGAATGTGGCCGTAGGCGAGTTAGGGAAGTAAATGTTATGTAGAGAAAGGGTTTTGTCTTGTGTTGTAATTTTCACCAGCATTTTGCGACCCACAAGGTCTGTTTCGGTGTGCAATATAGTATAGTCAAGGGATTTATGAAATAGGATGGCCACCGCCCCTTTTCTCCCCATAGCTGGGGAGCTCAAGATCTCTCCTACCCATAATTTTTTCAGGCGGTGTACATCCTGCTGAGGGAGATGCGTCTCCTGCAGGAAGACTATGTCTGGTTGGAGTTTGGATAGATGGCGGAGTACCATCATGCGCTTAGCAGGAGAGCGCAGGCCATTGACGTTCCAGGGGATCAAACGTATGTCCCGAGACATGGAGGGATTTCAATGCTTATGAAGTGAGTATACATTTTTAACAGTAAAGTGGCATAATCAGCACAATAGAGGAATATCCTGAACTTCAATACATTTTTGGTGAATTGGGGATCATTCGGCTGCACCAGACCCATCACATAAGGGGGATACAATTTAGTGGAGATATGTAAGAGAGGTGTGAAGGGACTCCCCTTCGTGGGAGAAGTAGGACCCCAGGTCAGCGCTTGAAGTTTAGGTTCGATACTTATGTGGCCAACATGGCCAGTCACTGTGTAAACATAACATACAAAAAATAAAGGGATTGCATTGAGGTGTATATTGTTATGGATCTTGGTATGATGAATATGGGGATTTCCTTTCCCTTGAATGTATTGTTATTATGTATAATTTGTATGCAATTTTAAATAAAAGAATAAAAAAAAAAAACACTCTGCTAGAAACTGAGTTCTCATATAGGAAATGTGTGTCATTTATTGTCATATGTTGGTTTTCATCTGATGTGACTTGGGTTCAAAAATGTTTGTTTGGTCTTATGATATGTCCAGGTTATCATGTCCACTCCTCACCGTCTCATAATGATGAAAACATTGCTTACCTTGTATGTGTTCCTTTTGTATGAGTAGGAGGAACATGATGATTGCCATCGCATTCAGAGGAAGGGAGAGAATTATTACAACTGTGCATAACGAAGGTATAAATTTGGTCGTTGGCCAACTTCTAAGAAAATATTCAGCTTCATCTGACATATCCGTACAGTTTACTACAAAACTGCTATCTGGTATACTTTTATAATTCTGGTTTTCATTCATACCTAAAAAAACAAGACATATTATCAGAGGCACGAATACAATGAATGCACAATTGTAGGCTGCAAGAAAAGACTTCGAGAGATAGCAAGTATAGTAATAATAGCTAAGGATCTAACAATTGACTTTTTATGTATTTTGTTTAACACATGAGTGTGTGGGCTAAGGTAAGTGATAACAAATGCACACTTACAAATTCCTTATATATATATATATATTGTTGTTGTTTTTTTACATATAGTGTAAGCCTTATTTTTTAAGTTAGTTCTTGTCTTCTAAAATTCGAAAATTTAAAACAGAAACTAACCACATTGTAATGAATTATAACATGCAAAAGATTTACTTACCTGAACCTTCACTGCTGTTTGATGGTGGCACTAAAAATAAAGTAAAATATAAATGTAATAAAACTTTCTTTAACATTCAGAAATTCTCATGGGATTGTGCATTAATTTAAATTTACACCAGATTTTTTCCATTTTAATTCCTTATCCAAATCTTCATCTCTTGTTCTTGGTGTTTCTAGAATTACATTAATGGGGCTAGTACTTAAAGTGACATTAAAGTCAAACATGTTTTTTCCTCCCCCCAATGTTAATGTCAGCACTTACGTTAAATGATGTTTCTTAATCTGATCTTCTTCTTTTTTGTCCTTTTCATCTGTCCCTCCAGCGCTGCGGCGGGTCTCCAATCCAGCGCTGACTCCTCTGGACTTGCTGGCACTTCCTGTCCCACTGTGTCTGCATGCGGGTGCACGTGTCCATAGACTTACCTTGTGTCTCTCCTGGCGTCCCGGCCAAAAATGTGATCTGCGCATGCGCCCGCCCCAAGATGCTTTGCGGCCGCCTGAGATTTTTCACATTTTCGGACGGGAGCGCGCGGGGAAGACACATTTAAGTATTTATAACCCTTTTCAAATCGTTTTTTTTTTAAATGTAAACTTTTTGCATATATCCACTGCTTGCTAGAGTAGATATATGCAAAAACACCCGAGGCTTTAATTATCCTTTAAAACCTTTGTAAAGCCAGACTTTGCAAACAGACTAAGGGCTCGTTCACACCAAAAAAACAGCCAGTGCAGCCTGAACGTAAGACAAGGCAATTTTCTTTGTCATGGACGGTGACAGTTAACACCACTGCATTCGGGTGGTGTGTGAGACAGATGCACTAGTCTGAACTAGGGATACACAGAAATTTCAGGCAACCAAAACATATCGGCTGAAAATGGCACTTTTGTCAAAATGCCGAAAGTGCTATATTTCGGCCGAAATAGCAGTGCATGCCGGATTTCTCTCCTCCCCGCTGGGAACTGCTCTGTGTCTCCTGTGACACAGCGCAGCATCCAGCAGGGAGGAGAGAAACTGTCACAGGAGGCCAAGCGGTGCGGGGGAGGAGAGCGATATGATCGGCCGGCGTCTCTCCTCCCGAGCCACTCAGCCTCATGTGACAGATCAGGAGAGCAGCGGTGTGGGGTGGAGACAGCTGGGAGCTGTCATAGGAGGCTAAGCTCTCTTCCCGCAACGCCCCGCTCAGCTTCCTGTGACAGATCAAAGCCTCTCTCCCCCGCCTGGAGCTGCTCCTTGCTGGGATCTGTTTCCCCTTGAAAATCCCTGCTGCTCTCCCCTGCCTTTATGGGCTGAGGCAGCGGGGATCTGAGGAGATATGGGCGGTGGGGAGGTGGAGGAGAGAACGCTGCTCGAGCGCTGAACAGATCAGAGCCGCCGGCAATCTACAGTATGGTCTTGACAGCCGGTAGCTCTGATCTCTTCAGCGCTCGAGCAGCGTTGTGATGTGTGCGTGGCTGAATGGGTCGGATGGCCTAATATCTGTGATAAAACACAACCCCCCCCACACATATTATACATGTGCAACAGTGTGCACCATATTGTGGTGTACACTATGCACATGCGCTGCAATGAGTTATTAGAACACATATACACCCCTGCACATATAAAATAATACACTACCCCCATACACATAAAAAAATACACCCCACATATAAAAAAAAATACACCCCCACATATAAAATGATACATTTCCCCCGCCATACACATTGAAAAAAAATCCCCCCCACATATAAAATGGTATAACCCCCCTGCACACCCACACATAAAATAAATACAGAGCTCCCTCTCCTGCTTACCTTTTTGCAGGGATGAGGCGAATAGGCATCGGTGGTGATCCAGTGGTGATTAGTAAGGTCTGCTGCAGACCTACTAATCCATCCTTTCGGCCAGCATTCACTGAAGGATTCCAGGGCGCTGGCCGAAAGGATCCGAGTGCCGACGCAGAGAAGCAGCTATGCAGTCTGCATCTGACCGATGCAGACCATGTCGCTGCTCCTGCAAGTCAGGTGCTTGATCTGTGACCATCTACCTGACTTGTCAGCTGGCTGTGGGCCACATAGTACCTGCTCGCGGGTCGGTACTTTGAGACTGCTGGTTTAAAGCATTCACTCCTCATGAACTTCCTGTGATCCTTGATCTGTGTTCTTAATTGATGGACCCCGTATTAGGCTGGCCATACACCTATAAACCTGCAGGCTGAAGGAAACACAAACAGCGGGCCGATCGAGGAATCTCACTGTTTGGATTGTATTCTGCCAGGAATACCCGATCAGAGCAGACAGCTCATTGGCTGCCAACTCTGATTGCACAAAGATTTTCCAGCCGGCTCCTTCGATCAGCTGATCGAGGAATGCCGGCTGAAAGGGAGCCGACAGCTCCACACACATTCGGCCAGTGTATGGGCAACTTTAAACTCAGGTCCATAGAGTTTGTCACTCCCTTAATGGGTGAATGTCTGTCATCAGCCTTGTGTTGTTAATGGCAGTCATAGAGGACAAACAGAAACATTCATGCTGCTTTCCATACAGTGAACCTTTATTAAAATCACTTTTCCTGGGATGTATCCACCCACACACTCCGTATCACTTATTAGCTGTGATTATGGATCTTATTCCCAGAGAGCTTGGAGCAACGCCAGAACAGGATCCATAACTAATAACTCCGGGCGTTTTAGAAACTTTCCCTTGTAGTGGGCCAATCCCGCACTGCTCAGGTTTAAGTACTCATTCTTCTCTGGTGGATGGAATAAAGAACATAACCCCAGTTGATCCTTGATTCCACCGCAGTCGGCACTCACTTCTTTCTTCCTCTGCTAAGACTGTGAAATTTCCCTCAGTGTTTTCATACCTATTGCAAGTCAGTAGACCTGCATTAGACGCGATGATACCAGCGGTCCTTAGATCACTGGGTCCCAGGGGGACAAAAAGGCTAAAAAGAGGATGGGTCAAGCAGCCCGGGGGGATCAAGGATTAGGTGACTATCTGTTTTCATTACCTCTTTATTCCATCCCCTAGAGCAGGGGTGGGCAACTCTGGCCCTCCAGCTGTTGTGGAACTACAAGTCCCATGAGGCATTGTAGTTAAAGCACAGCGGGAGGACTGGAATTGCCACCCCTGCCCTAAAGAAAAGTTAAACAAATTAACCCTTGCAATGTGGGGATAGTTGGAGCTTTTCTTTACTGTTCAATAGTTGTATTACATTTAACAAGGGGTAAGTGCAAAATGTCAATGAAATGTCAAACAAAAAAGGACAGTAGCAGAACATTAGTAAGAATATGCGCCTGAACAACGAAGACCAAGCCATTAAATACAGAAATTAGTACAATCGTAGGCTTCATAATGACATCTGCTATGTCCAGTAAGGTATGGGTAAGGGACATTCAGGAATAGGGTGGAGGGGAGAGGTGAGGAGAAAAGAAGGGCAAGAGAAATAAAAGACAAAAAAATAAAAATATCAGCACAGCTGATAAGCCAAACACAATCAGCTCGAAAAACTATTCATTGCCAATAACGCGCTCGCTGCAAAGAGTGTCATCACCATTATAATGTGCTCAGCCATCATCCACATAAAACTCTGTGTACTGCCAACACCACTGTCTGCTCTTAGGCTGGGCACACACCTTACAACCATCGCAAGACTTTTGTCTTGCAATGGTTGTAAGGTACTTAAAAAAATGTACGATCTGCCTATCTTGCATAGGCAGATCGTACTTGCGATGATCGCAAGCCACGCCCCCTTAGGGGCGGGCTTCCGATGCCCGCAATGCCGAATGGGCAGTGTACGCTTGCGCACACCGGCCCGTCCAGCTTTTATCTTACGAACATGCCACAAACCCGCCGAACATCGTACGATGCTCGGCGGGTTTTGAAACATGTTCGTAAGTATAAAGTCGTCCGACCTTACAGTAGTAGAGGTCGCACGGCTTCCACACACCTTACGATAATCGTACGATCGCGGGATTTCCCGCAATTATCGTACGATTATCGTAAGGTGCGTGGGGACATTTAGTGTGGGAATTATACATATATGGTGCAGACCTCAATGTGTCACCTCTCATAAAACCAAAAAGAAGCGGCTTGTCCAAAATAAACGTAAAGTAAACGTGCACGGGGGGGAAAAGTAAAGCAAACCTGCACGGGGGAAAAAGTAAAGTAAATGTGCACGAGGGAAAAAGTAAAGTAAACGTGCACGAGGGAAAAAGTAAACATGCACGAGGGAAAAAGTAAACATGCACGAGGGAAAAAGTAAAGCAAACGTGCACGAGGGAAAAAGTAAACGTGCACGAGGGAAAAAGTAGAGTAAACCTGCATGAGGGAAAACGTAAAGTAAACGTGCACGAGGGAAAAAGTAAAGCAAACGTGCACGAGGGAAAAAGCAAAGCAAACGTGCACAAGGGAAAAAGTAAAGCAAACGTGCACGAGGGAAAAAGTAAAGTAAACGTGCACGAGGGAAAAAGTAAAGTAAACGTGCACGAGGGAAAAAGTAAAGCAATTGTGCACGAGGGAAAAAGTAAAGCAAACGTGCACGAGGGAAAAAGTTAAGTAAACGTGCACAAGGGAAAAAGTAAAGTAAACGTGCACGAGGTAAAAAGTAAAGTAAACGTGCACGAGGGAAAAAGTAGAGTAAACGTGCACGAGGGAAAAAGTAAAGCAAACGTGCACGAGAGAAAAGGAAAGAAACAGATGGCTGAGCTCTCCTTCTGAAATTTTGTTATACTCTGTGTCTCGGAGGACTTTGTGTCCTCAATCTCTTTTTCTATTTTAAAAGGGAAATATCAGGGGTCTGTTTTAGACCCCTAATATTTCCCTGAAGCCCCTAAAAGTAAAGTAAAAAATAATATTTAATACAAAATGAATCAATAAATAAAAATTAATATAATAAAATTAAAAAGTTTGTAAAAAAATAAATTAAAAAAAATATTTAAAAAATTTGAACAAATTAAAATACAAAACATTTTCGGTTTCGGCCTTACAATTTTTTTATTTTGGTTTAGTTTCGGGTTTTGACATTTCCATTTCGGTGCACCTCTAGAAAAAATGCTTTCAGAAATAAAAGTGTTAATAGTTTATTTTTATTAATTAAAGCAGAACTATGAGGTGAGTGAAATCACTCAGCCTCATAGTTCGAGCCGACGTGTGACAATGAAACTGTCACAGGTCGGCTCAATAGATCGGGAAGTGAGCGAACACATACCGTTGTTCGCTCACTTCTCGATCTATCCCTGCAGAGAGCCATGACTGTCACTCACGGCTCCCTGCAGGGATTACCCCCTCCCCTGTCCGATCCTCCAGCGCTGACTGGCGGAACGGACGGGGAGGGGGCGGGCACAGCTGGCACTGCCTCTAGTTAGGCAGAGCCAGCTGTCAATCCCGCAGCTGGGTGGATCTCGATAGTAATGTCAGGATCCACCCCGGCTGTGGCGTCTCAGTATACTGAGCTTAGGGTAACGGGAGGACGTTAGTTTGTGTCCTCCTGTTACCCTTAGGAGAACTATGCGGAAAAGCCCTGACAACATAGTTCTCCTTTAACAAAATGGAAAGTAAATGAACAGAAGAGAAATCCAAATCAAATCAATATTTGCTGTGACCACCCTTTGCCTTCAAAACAGCATCAATTCTTCTAGGTTTGCTTGTGCACAGTTTTTGAAGGAACTCGGCAGGTAGGTTGTTCCAAACATCTTGGAGAAATAAGCACAGATCTTCTATGGATGTAGGCTGCCTCAAATGTGTGGTCGGAGACAGCCCACGCTGTCACAGGAGGCCGAGCTCTCCTCCCTGCACTGCTCGCTCAGCCTCCTGTGACAGCGTGTCAGAGAGGAGAGCAAGTGCAAACACTCAGCGATCAGTGATCGCTGATTGTTTGTAGATAATTGAGGTCATAGCATGTATACTATATCCTCAATTATGAATGATCAATTATGAATGATCACCTACCTTCATTCATAGTTATAGTAAACACACAATGTTCTCATCTTATGAATGAACAGGAACACTCAAAGAGGATTCCTGTTCATTGATAACAGGGGACACAGAAAAAGAGATAGAGGACTCTGTGTCTCGGAGGACTTTGTGTCCTCAATCTCTTTTTCTATTTTAAAAGGGAAATATCAGGGGTCTGTTTTAGACCCCTAATATTTCCCTGAAGCCCCTAAAAGTAAAGTAAAAAATAATATTTAATACAAAATGAATCAATAAATAAAAATTAATATAATAAAATTAAAAAGTTTGTAAAAAAATAAATTAAAAAAAATATTTAAAAAATTTGAACAAATTAAAATACAAAACATTTTCGGTTTCGGCCTTACAATTTTTTTATTTTGGTTTAGTTTCGGGTTTTGACATTTCCATTTCGGTGCACCTCTAGAAAAAATGCTTTCAGAAATAAAAGTGTTAATAGTTTATTTTTATTAATTAAAGCAGAACTATGAGGTGAGTGAAATCACTCAGCCTCATAGTTCGAGCCGACGTGTGACAATGAAACTGTCACAGGTCGGCTCAATAGATCGGGAAGTGAGCGAACACATACCGTTGTTCGCTCACTTCTCGATCTATCCCTGCAGAGAGCCATGACTGTCACTCACGGCTCCCTGCAGGGATTACCCCCTCCCCTGTCCGATCCTCCAGCGCTGACTGGCGGAACGGACGGGGAGGGGGCGGGCACAGCTGGCACTGCCTCTAGTTAGGCAGAGCCAGCTGTCAATCCCGCAGCTGGGTGGATCTCGATAGTAATGTCAGGATCCACCCCGGCTGTGGCGTCTCAGTATACTGAGCTTAGGGTAACGGGAGGACGTTAGTTTGTGTCCTCCTGTTACCCTTAGGAGAACTATGCGGAAAAGCCCTGACAACATAGTTCTCCTTTAACAAAATGGAAAGTAAATGAACAGAAGAGAAATCCAAATCAAATCAATATTTGCTGTGACCACCCTTTGCCTTCAAAACAGCATCAATTCTTCTAGGTTTGCTTGTGCACAGTTTTTGAAGGAACTCGGCAGGTAGGTTGTTCCAAACATCTTGGAGAACTAAGCACAGATCTTCTATGGATGTAGGCTGCCTCAAATCCTTCTGTTTCTTCATGTAATCCCAGATAGACTCCATGATGTTGAGATCAAGGCTCTGTGGGGGCCAAACCATCACTTCCAGGACTCCTTGTTGTTTTTTAATACGCTGAAGATAGTTCTTAATGACATTGACTGTACATTTGGGGTCGTTGTCCTTCTGCAAAATACATTTTGCGGCAATCACATTCTTATGGTATGGCATGATGCATAAGTATCTGCTTGTATTTCTCAACATTGTGGACACCATTGATCCTGAACAAATCTCCAACTCCATTGGCAGAAATGCAGCCCCAGACTTGCAAGGAACCTTCACCATGCTTCACTGTTGCCTGCAGACACTCATTATTGCACCACTCACCAGCCCTTCTGCAAACAAACTGCTGCCTTCTACAGCCATATATTTACATTTTTACTCAACAGTCCAGATCACCTGCTGTCATTTTTCTGCAATCCAGTTCCTATGTTTTTGTGCATAGTTGAGTCATTTAGCCTTTTTTCCACATCGGAGGTGTGACTTTTTGGCCACAATTCTTCCATGAAAACCATTTCTGGCCAAAATTCTCTGGACAGTAGATAGGTGTACCTGGGTCCCCCTGTTTTCCACCAGTTCAGTGCTCTTGGCACTGATGGACATCTTCCGATGTCGAAGGGAAGTAAGCATGATGTGTCTATCATCTGCTGCATGTCCTCAACGTTGCCCGTTTCTTTGTGCTTCTTCAAAAGAGCTTGAACAGCACATCTTGAAACCCCATTCTGCTTTTAAATCTTTCCCTGGGAGAGACCTTGCTGATGCAGTATAACTACCTTGTGTCTTGTTGCTGTGCTCAGTCTTGCCATGGTGTATGACCTGTGACATGAAACTGTCTTCCACAACCTCACCTTAGTAGCAGAGTTTGGCTGTTCCTCACCCAGTTTTAAGCCTCGCACACAGCTGTTTGTGTTTCAGTTAAGGACTGTGTTTCAACCTGCATATGAAATTGATGATCATTAGCACCTGCTTGATATAATTGGTTAATCGTACACTTAATCGTACACCTTACAACCATCACAATACTTTTCTCTTGCGATGGTTGTAAGGTAATTTAAAAAACGTACGATCTGTCCATCTTGGACAGGCAGATTGTACTTGTGATAATCGCAGGCCCGCCCCGCTAAGGGGCGGGCTTCCGATTACCGCAATGCTGAACGGGCAGTGTGCGCTTGCGCACACTGGCCCGTGCGGCATTTATCTTATGAGCTCGCCACAAACCAGCCGAAAATCGTACGATTTTAGGCTGGTTTTCAAACATGTTCGTAAGACAAAAGTTGTGCGACCGTACAGTAGAAACGGTCCCACACCTTCCATACACCTTGCGATTATATAGTACGATCGCGTGATTTCCCGCGATTATCGAACGATAATCGCAAGGTATATGTGCACCTTTATCCTACAAAATCACTGACTTTGTGCAAGTGTTAATGTGGCCATACACCTTGCAACCATTACACGACTTTCGTTGTGCAATGGTTGTTCTCTGTAAACTGTGCCCGCACAGTGCACTGGCCCGGCATGCAGACATGAAGTAATTCCCATGCACGCGTGTTACACCATGCTGGTTGGTCAGTGAACAGGCCAAAAATGCCAAACTCAAAAGAAGACCGGGGAGAACATGGAGATGCCAGGGAGGGAGAAGTGTAGTGCTAGATAGGATCCCTTTGGTAAGTAATTCTGCCATAATGTGTGAATATGGAGTGCACACTAGCACATTATGGATAAAAGAACATTATTGCCTTTACTTCCGCTTTAATGCAAGCTACCAGCATCTGTATCTTGGAGTATCTAACCTCTTGCATCTTGCTAAAAGAAAAGGAACAGCAACTCACCATGCTCCTGAATTAGGATCTAAACTCTAAGAGTTCTGATTATTTATGTCTTGTCCCACTGCAGTCTTCCTGCTCAATAAAGTGACAAGTGTGGATCCTTGTCATTGCTTGATAATGTTCTAGGAAACGGGGTTTTAACCAAGGACTTCTAGAAAGTTAGACAGTTCCTGTCTTCTGGCTTATTTCCTGTACAATATACACAGAATCTTCCCCTAATATATTTATTAGATACTTCTGATTGTGTTAGTGCCAGGGGTGGACTGACAACACATGGGTCCCCCGGCCAATACAAGATTATGGGGCCCCTTGTGCTCCGCCCATATACAAGCCCCTCTCACAAGCCCCACCTGCATAAACATTCTGGTGTCACAGAAGTTTTTTCTCCACACTATTTTTCAAATAGTGGGCCAATTCACTAAAAGATGAATTGCCGGGGAACTGGAGAATTTGAGAATCTAGACAAATATAGGCTTTTTGGAAAGTGAGCTAAATGGCAGAATGCATGGCAGACCTGAAACAGAACCAAGACACGGCAGACTTAAGGCCAGAACCAATACACGGCAGACCAGGACCAATACACGACAGACCTCGGACCAGAACCAATACACAGCAAACTTCAGACCAGAACCAATACACGGCAGACTTCAGACCAGAACCAATACACTGCAGCCCTCAGACCAGATCCAATGTACTGCAGACTGGGCAGTCGGAATTACACATGCACAGCAAAATCTCAGAGGCGGCTCCCTAATTAATTTCTCAGGTTGCCAATGCGGACTCTCAGGTGGCCAATGCGGACTCTCAGGTGGTCAGTGTGGGCTCTCTGCTGGTCAGTGCAGGATCTGTGGTGGCCAGTGGGGGCTCCCTAATAATTAGTGGTGGCTCTCTGGTAGCTCCCAGGTGGGTAATGGGGGCTCCACTGTGGCCAGTGGGGGCTCCTTGTGGTTAGTGGGAGCACTGTGGTAGCCAGTGGAGGCTCCCTGGTGGTTAGTGGGGGATCCCTGGTGGTTAGTGGGGGCTCCCTGGTGTAGGGTGACCAATCATCTAGAGTTGCAGCTAACAATTATTTTCAAAATCGATTAATTAGCCGATTATTGAGTTCCACACTTACCTGTCAGCTGTGCTCGTCCCCGAAGGTCCAAGTTGAACTCTTTTAATTGTGTATCTTTAAAATTAATTTAAAAACCGACACATTCCCTTTAATTGGTATAAAAGCAATTGTCGGAGCTTTATTGTCACTCAGCCCTATCTTTGGTACTAACTGCCTCCTGCAGCACAGGGACATCTGTACAAACACTGGTTATACAGGGCTGCAAAGAATTGCATCAAATCAAATTTGGAAAATGTGTTATTTTCTTAAAAGTGTATTCTTATTGTATTAGTTGTTGTTAGTAAATAAGGAGAACCAGTATTCCCTTTTAATATCCAATCACATGTGAGAAACATTTTTAAAAAAATTGTTTTTGTAAGTACACAATCGATTGATTGTTACAGGTGAGGATGGTTCCCTTTAATAGCCATTCACACCCCTTTGTGTCGGCTATTCACTTCTGGCTTGTGCGGTTGATTTCAACCGTAAATTGGCTAAAATCAGCCGTACATCGGCTGCACTTCGGTCGCACTTTGGTCAGCAGAACTTGTTCTGCATGTTCGGCTGAGCCAAAGTGCAGAAGGACTTCGACTCAGCTGATCCAACATCAGCCGATCCAACATTCTCATAGGGGCCGAACAGCAGTGAGTGAATAGCCAAATGCCGCCGAACGACCTTCCGTTAGGCTATTCTGCTCGGTACCTCCGTGGTAGCGAGGAGAATAGAAAATCAGTGAAAATAGTCGACAAAAAAAAGGTTGAACATTTTTTAAAAATGTAAATACATAGTAAAATAAAAAAAGAAAGAAAGAAAAAAAATTATAATAATAAAAAAAATTGGGCGGAGCT
>NW_017310366.1:7608-7978 GCF_000935625.1 Nanorana parkeri | reverse complement strand
GCATGATGGGATTTGTAGGTTCACCACAGCTGGAGGGCCGAAGTTTGGCTACCCCTGTTATTGAGTGTTACTTGAATGGCAGCTCTGAGTCTGCTGGGGCTACTGACTTCACATCCAAAATGGTGGCACCCAGCACTATTCTCAGGGCTTTTAGATGTCTACAGGGATACTTTTACAAGTAAATAACATGCATATAATAGGTTAAATGCACATATAATCTCATGGAAAGATTTTTGTTGAAATGAATGGTCTGGTGACAGGGTTTCTTTAACAGTTGTGTCCACCTGGATATATTGTATTAAAGATTTGTGCTGTCTGCGGGCACAAGATCGCTAAGCATTCCAGCACAGGCCAATAAAAATATTTTGCA
>NW_017310366.1:5678-6517 GCF_000935625.1 Nanorana parkeri | reverse complement strand
CAGCCCACCCGAGAGTCGCACAGCCCACCTGAGAGTCGCACGGCCCGCACAAATTACCAGGCCACCTGAAGACATCACTCTCTCCTTTATATTCTCCCCTAAAAAAAATTGCAGCGAGCGGTGCTAGAGTGTTCAGGTTTCACTTGAAGAAAAGGTGGCAACCCTACACTACATACCACATATGTATTAGCATGTACAGCATGTACAGAGCCACCACAAGACATTATGGCAGCCGATTGAATGACCGACCTAAAGCGAAGTGAGCCGAACGGTGTTCGGCTATTCACTTCAGGCTGGTGCGGCCGAGTTTCGCCGGAGTTTTTTGGGAAAGCAGCCGGACATCGGGTGGCTTCGCATGGCTTTGGGTCGGCGAAACATGCTCAGTAGTGCAGAAGGAGTTCGACTCAGCCGATCCAACATCTGGATCGGCTAAGCCGAACCTTCCGGCAGACTACTCGCTGCTGTTCGGTCTATTCTTATAGATGCTGAACACCAGTGAGTGAATAGAAGAATGCTGCTGAACGGCATTTGGCTCGGTCTCTCTGTGGGACGGAGCAGAACAGAAAACAGTTAAAAAAGTAGAAAAATAAAAATAGAAAACAATTGTGCGGAGCTAGCAGTGACGTCTAGCTCCGCCCAACAAAAAAAAGAAGCCTAACTCTCCCGGGTGCTCCGAGAGTCTCCCGCTCCCGGCCGCCAAGGAGAGAAACATTGCTTTCTCTTTTTTTTTCTTATTCTGACATGGAGCCGTGTCAGAATAGAACTAAATAAATAAATAATTTTGGCCATAGGAATGCTTTGCTAGATTCTTATTGGCTATTTCAATTTGCAATTGCCAA
>NW_017310366.1:3585-4385 GCF_000935625.1 Nanorana parkeri | reverse complement strand
ATGAAAAAGATGTTAAGATACAATAGGCTCAAGTCACACCAGGATAAGGATAGTTATGTTAAAAAAGTGACAGTTATTTTCAGACATGTCCAATGAGATTTGAAAATGACAGTCTCATAGCTAAAAAAAAAAAGAGGTACTTATCCTTGTGCTGAAGCTTTGTGAATTGAGCCTCATCTGTCTAAATCACTAATTATAACACATCTATAGCACTCTATATATACAATCAAAAATGTGATGAATAGTTGGTCACAAAGCAATGTAATAATTTGAATTACTTAGCTTAATTTAGTTTCTGTGTTACTTATTAAAAATATACAGGACTGCATTTTACAGATGTGACAGTTATTTTTGGCATGGCTTGCTGTGCTTGTATTTGCATAGCACAGTAATGCATGATTGTATTTCAAAGACTTTTGTAATGATTCTTCCTGCAGGCTGTCTGTATGCCAGACACTGTTATTGATATGCCGGGTGGATTACTACTGAGTTAGAATAATAAATCAATAATATGGTAAGCTTCCCAGAGATTCCCAAATGTCCAATAAACCAGACAAATCCAACAGACAGTGCAAGGATCAAAGCGTACAGTGTGAAGTTCAGTAACCCATTGTTTCCAATCACAATTCACTTCATGGGAATCATACAAGTACAAGGAAGGTTTTAATTGGTTACTTTGGGTACTGCGCTTTGCTGCTTGCATTCTTTTAATGAAAAAGCCCAAGAAATGCCTCTTGGATGAACCACAGATGTGCAGTAACACAAAACGAGTAGTAAAACGAAGGCACTGTGCAAACTAC
>NW_017310366.1:1792-2172 GCF_000935625.1 Nanorana parkeri | reverse complement strand
AAAGGCAGCATACAAACAAATAGCAAATCAGCAATTGCCAGATTTAGCATGTACACCACTGCTGGCTTTTTAATTTTTATCTTTATCAAGAATATCAAAAGCACTGCAATATTCAGAGGGAGGGAGATACAGAACACCACCGTGTACACCGTTGGCACAAACTGGGTCAACCACTTGCTGGAGAGAAGATATTTTATATCCTTTGGAACCCCTTTATATGGACTGTTCTGAAAACTGACATACACTTTGGTACCATCGCTTCTGATGAGTGTTGCTCCTGAAAACAATAACAAAAATAGCAGTTAAAAACTGGCACGGAATATTAAACAGTGGCCATACTGAAGAATACAGGCATGGCCAAATATATTGGCACCCCTGCA
>NW_017310366.1:0-249 GCF_000935625.1 Nanorana parkeri | reverse complement strand
GGATTTCAGGAGCATGGCTGGTGTTTCTCCTGCTGAGGATCCATATTCATGTCTACCCATCTGCTACTTCTAATATTATCCACCGTCTCCCAAGTGGATCTACTCTGAGATGTTAATCAGGTCTGGTGAGTCTGGAGTCTGTCTCTTACACCCTGGAAGCCTAGAATCCTATACCCTCTCTCCCCATTGTGAAGTTCAATAAAAGTTATTCTGCATTATACTACTGGAATGGACATCAGTTTGTGGGCA
>NW_017310365.1:20807-22919 GCF_000935625.1 Nanorana parkeri | reverse complement strand
GGAAGAAGGGGCTCCCCTGGAGTGATAGGAGCTCAGCGAGGAGAGTTTGGAAATCATCTCTGACACTGTCCTTCCTTCTGGAGGGGGGGCTACGTCTGTTCCCCATGGTCCCGGTGTGTGTTGTAGAGTAGTCACTGCTCCAAGCTCCGCCCCCGGGATGGACTACAATCTCATGTTTAGTTTACTAATTTGTACGGAGATTGTAGTCCATCCCGAAGGAAGGACGGTGTCAGAGATGATTGGAGGATCTCCAGCCTGAGACTCCATATTATCACCTCATATCTATAAATCCCATCACTCCTCAGAGTCCGGGGAATGGAGGAGGTGTATTGCAGTATCGGGGGTATCCTTCTCCTCCTGGGTTGATTTTCAGCTGGTGCACCAGCGGTGTCCCCAGTTGTGGGCAGAAGCCCCCCCGGTGATGATGCCCCACCTTATCTGCCCGGGAATATAGAAGCCTGCGGTGCTCATGTCCAGGGGTGCCAGAAAGATATGGGGGAGGGGTGTCACCCACCATTGTCACTGCATTTCCTTAAAGGAGAACTATAAGGCGGGGGGGGTGCTTTTCACTCATCCTCATAGTTCTAGCCGACCTGTGGGAATGAAACTGGTGACACCATTGGAGGGGTGACACCAAAATGACTCACAGTAATTTTGGTGTCACCCCCCTCGTAAAAGTTGGGCGCTCGGTCATGGACCGAACGCCCGACAGTATCAGGAGAGAGAGGAGGGGACCCGGCGGCACACCTTATCCCGCCGGGTGGCTGTCCCCTCCTCTCTCTGCCGGCGTCCATCACCAAGATGGCTGCCGGCAGGTATCAGAATACTGCCGTGCGTGCTCGATGACGTCACGCGCAGTGACGTCTCGGCCGGGTGACACTCGGTTACCGCTACGGGTGTCACCCAGCCTCAGGACGCCCCTGTGCACGCAAACATGCGTCGGGTGCGCCTACGTGCGAAAACGACGATTGCGCCCATCGCGCCGCACATGTGACATATCGCCGCGAACGTCGCAGTGCGAGCGATAATTTTAGCGCCGTCAATCGCTGAATACACGAAACCGATGAGCAATAAAAGCGTTTAAAGCGTCGCCTGTGGCCAATTTTGGTTGCGGTAGTTTTTTTGTGATTTCGCGGCCGCGCGCAATTTTAAAGCTTGACGTGTTTGGTGTCTATTTACACGATGTGACTCCGCCTCTTATATTTTACCAAAAATATGGGTGAGAATGTCTTATAACATAACAGAGGTTTTTCTTTTTCCGGTGCTGTAGTCCGGTCATGCTGACTGGTGGGACTCTGCGGGCAGATTGCGGGGGGAACAATCGGTGACAACAGAAGATCTGTATCGGGGATATGAAGATGATATTAATGAGCTCTGGCCGGCAGTCTTCTGGATGACTCATCCTCCTCCTCCTCCTCCGATCGCTTCTCACGTATTGATTAGGCCGCGGCCGCCTTCCTGTCACATGATCCATTTATTTTTATTGCTTTGTTTTTAAAGCTGAACTCAGACAGTAAAACGGCGGATCAATGTCACGACGTCTCCACTCCCCGCGTTCCCTAATGTAGCTCATATAAGTACCAGAACCCGTCTTTGTATCATCCTCCTGTGATATCTGACACAGATCAGACCGGCAGGGGGAGGGGCAGCCCTGTTAACCAATCAGGCTGTGCTGTAGTGCATATGTGCTGGCAGGAACAGGGTGATGACCTCACAGGGGGGGGGTGTCCTGGACCAAGCTGTGCTGCTGCCGTAGGGGGTTGAGGATCTGTTTGCGTGGTGTTGTGGGAGTACCACAAGACTGGCTGAGCAGAGTTACAAACCCTTGGGCTGGTAATACAGGAAGTGCCTGCACTGGCCAGCGTTGGCTGTAAGAGTAGGAGGAAGCACAGACAGTCCAGGTTTCTCTTCAGAATGTTTGGGCTGAGCTCCTGGTGGTCACCTTGTCTCTCTCTTCTCTGATAGGTCCGGTGTGCGCCGGGGTGGTCGGCCTGAAGATGCCGCGGTATTGTCTGTTTGGAGATACGGTAAATACGGCATCGCGGATGGAGTCCAATGGAGACGGTAAGTGAACTCGTTATCATCGGGAGGTATAAGAGACAATCCAAAATT
>NW_017310365.1:15870-20797 GCF_000935625.1 Nanorana parkeri | reverse complement strand
GTGACCCCCCCCCCCATCTGATCTTTCTCCATTTCACTTTTTTTCCCATTTTGATTATTTTTGTCTTCACTTTTATCTGAGACTATTGGTAGTGGGGGCAGATGTCATCCAATCAGAAGTCGCTCCAATATTTAATCCACTTCTTATTTTTTATATGAAAAGCGGTTTGCGCTCCCTGCCAGGGGGTGGAGGGCCGGGGAACCCCCTGCTGTGGTGATGCCCTCATATACCAGTGAGAGGTTCAGAAGGTGTGTCCTAGGTCACCAGTGCAAGGGGCCCCGGAAGAGGTGGTGAGGACTGTGGGAGAGGATTGGTCAGGTGGTCGGTGTAGTTGGGGAGGAGCAGAGGATTGTGGGAGAGGATTGGTCAGGTGGTCGGTGTAGGTGGTGAGGAGCAGAGGATTGTGGGAGCAGATTGGTCAGATGGTCGGTGTAGGTGGTGAGGAGCAGAAGATTGGTCAGGTGGTCGGTGTAGATGGTGAGGAGCAGATTGGTCAGGTGGTTGGTGTAGGTGGTGAGGAGCAGAGGATTATGGGAAGGGGAGCAGATTGGTCAGGTGGTTGGTGTAGATGGTGAGGAGCAGAGGATTGCGGGAAGGTGTCAGAGGACTATCAGCGACCCTGATCACAGGTGGATGCGGCCGCTCTGTCCTATCTCTGTGAACATTGGAAGACTCGCTGGTCTCCGGAGGTTCTGACTTCTCATCTCTTATTTCTGATTCTCTTTTTGCAGCTCTGAAGATTCACATTTCCTCGGCCACCAAAGAAGTCTTAGATGAGTTCAGCTCCTTCCAACTGGAGCTTCGAGGAGACATAGAAATGAAGGTAAATAGAGAGAAATGTGTCCGGAAGATGATGTGCAGAGTGGAGGTAACAATGTATCTTCCCTTCCTTCCTCCGGTGCTGGGAACGCGCACACGCATGTTCCAGAGATAAGGTGGAATGGGGACCGTCTTCCCTTCCTTCCTCCGGTGCTGGGAACACGCACACGCATGTTCCAGAGATAAGGTGGAATGGGGACCGTCTTCCCTTCCTTCCTCCGGTGCTGGGAACACGCACACGCATGTTCCAGAGATAAGGTGGAATGGGGACCGTCTTCCCTTCCTTCCTCCGGTGCTGGGAACACGCACACGCATGTTCCTGTCTGGCAGAGGAGTCGGGCTAAAGGACATAGTCTAATGGCCTGCCCAGCCCTCTTGCCGTGGTAGTAAAGTCCCGTTATCAATGGAGCAGATCTCAGGACAGACCAGACAGATTCCTGGTCACACGTCCTATGAGCAATCACCAAGCGCTGGTTTCAGGAACCATCATTCCTTCTGCAAGGATTTCATTTAAAGGCCAAACTCAATATCTCTCTAGTCCATTGCGGGATGCAGGAAGTCATTCACCTTCAGGTTATACTGCCACCTACACAAGGATTAGATTCCCTCTGTGTGTCCCAGTGGAAATGGAGATCTTCCCACCTTCTAATACCCCGTGTTCACCAAGCCTAATTTTCCTGCTCTTAATAGACAAGAGGAACCCTGGCCCAGTTCTCTGCTTCTGTAGTCTGAGCTCTTCAAGGTTCTCCTTGTCGTGTGTTGAGGAGAGGACCCAGATTGGTCTTCTGCTTCCACAGTCCCACCTCTTCAAGCTACTCCATGTTAGGTATTCAGGATCGGTGCCAGACTGGTCTTCTGCTTCTGTAGTCCAACCTCTGCAAGGTGTCCCATGTTGGGTGTTCAGAAGAGAGGCCCGGCCTGGTTCTCTGCTGCCGTAATCCAACCTTTTTCAAAGTTCCCTATGTCGGGTGTTCAGGAGAGGAGACTGGCTGGAACTGTACTGCTGTAGCCCAATGTTAGGTGTTAAGGAGCGGAGCCTGGTTGGCCTTCTGCTGCTGTAGTCCAACCTCTGCAAGGCTCCCATTGTTGGGTGTTCAGTAGAGGAGCCAGACTGGTCTTCTGCTTCCATAGTCCAATCTCCTCCAGGTGTCCCATGTTAGGTGTTCAGGAGGGTACCCTAGTGTTCTCCTCTGCCGTAGTTCAACCTCTTTAAGGTTCCCCGTGTTCCCTAACCCTAGAACGAGTGAGGTGGGCTGTACAGGGTGGGCCGAGCGGGATAGGCCTGTACATTGTAGGCCATGCTGTGCAGGGTGGGCTGTGCATTGTAGGCCATGCTGTGCAGGGTGGGCTGTGCATTGTAGACAATGCTGTGCAGGGTGGGCTGTGCATTGTAGGCCATGCTGTGCAGGGTGGGCTGTGCATTGTAGGCCATGCTGTGCAGGATAGCCTGTATGTGACAGTTCAGCTCTCAACTATTGCCTCTCTTGCCGTCTTCCAGGGTAAAGGAAAGATGAGGACCTTCTGGCTCCTGGGGGAAATCACAGAGGACGAGATTATTTGAGACCCTCTTCTTCGGTATCAGGCCCGCCGAGTCCTGAGCTGCTCAATAGACTAATGTGGGGAATGAGCTTTCCACTCTGACCCATACACAGCCGCTCCGCCCGGAGTACATTGATTCCAGATGCCTCCCTCATTGGAGCAACAGGCACCGACCCTTCATTCTCTCTCCTCTGGGAATGAGTCACTATGCACCAGCTAACTGGCCAATAGCTGACCTCTCATGTGGTCAGATGGCTCCAATCAGATACGACCTGTGGCCAAAGAGGGCTTATAAAGCCGCCATCATTGCAGGAGGCAGGACCAGGATACGAAGCTGGAGCCTCACTCTCACCTCAGACATTCGGCTCGCTGAACTTCATGATGGAAAAAACATGGTAGAAATGGATCCCAACTACCAGCCGATGATTCCCCGCCCCCCTCAGCGTTGGGTACGTCAGTCTTCTCTGTGGCTGCTGCACAGATCTCCACCTTCCATACCAATTTCTAGCGCTATCTTCTCCTGCGCTGACCACCAACAAGTCTATGAATCCCTCCGACCACCAGAGACACCCGGGAATTGCAACCAGGACCGTCCGCCAATCAGTGACGAGAACTGCTCCCCAGGTGACGCGGCCCAGCGAAGATCAGCGTGGAAGAGTCTTGCCTCGGATAACGCTGGAAATCTGTTGTCACGTAGAGTGAAGCCCCGCCCCCGCCCTCAGCGAGGTGGGTGGTATGTGAATGAATGGCAGTTGTACTGAGTCCGTGGCACATTCAGCCTTAAAATAAAGAAAATTAGATCCTAAAATCCGCTTCGTCTCCTCTTATTGGATGTGCGGACAACAAAAACCAGTGGAGGAGGAGCTTGCATGGCCCAACATGCAGCGGGAACAAAGGGTGCTGGGTCGCCATACGGGTCTCTACCACTGTATGGACCTCCACGGGTAAAATGATGGTGAACAAAGAGGTCCTCTCTCAGCAGAGGGAGGTGACCCCTACCCCGAAGTCTATTCTGGGGTAGCCTATGGTCACCACCCAACGCCCGAGGCTGGCCTCAAACCTATACGTTGCTCACATTTTACCACCCGGGTTCAGCGGCTCCTGTGTGGCCCAGATTTGCACTGGTGCCGGACCCACCAGCTGTCAGTGAAAGCAGGGGTCCAGCGCTAAGCCCAGGAGATGAAATTGGATGGGTTTGGGGGGGGGGTATGGACAATAACACGCAACGGAATGTCAAGGTGTGAGGAGGGGGAGGGGGGGAGGTCTGGGCATATGAATCCCCGGCAGACCTGGTGACGTTCCTGCAAATGTTTGATATGCCATTCTCTCTCCTATTGCTGTGTGACATCATTGTACGCATGTCAGGTGACTCCAGGCACACAACATTATTATTACTAGTAGGGATCGAGTACCGGTATATATTTTTTTTGTTCCTTGCCGATACCGAGTACCGGTGCCGTGTGCCCAGATTATCCGTCACCCGGCTTCCCGGTTGCCTCTGAAGCTGGGGTTCTAGCGAAAGAACGCCGGCTTCAGTTGCCTGACCAATCAGGAAGGCGGGCGGGCGAGTCGTGAGGTGCCCTCTGGCTTCCTGATTGGTCAGGAAGCCAGGCTGCCTAGCAACAAGTGAAGACAGTTTCTTAGCCAATCAGGAAGCCGGGTACCACATCATGATCCCACCTCACCCGCTTCCTAATTCGCTAGGAAGCCGGCGTCACTTGTTGCTAGGTAGCGTAGTTTCCTGACCAATCAGGTAGCCGGGACTCTGGTCATGACGTGCCGCACGGCTTCCCGATTGGCGAGGGAGCCAGGCTGCTTACAAAGAAGTGAAGCTGACTTCCTAACCAATCATGGAGGCGGGCCATAACCCTCCGCCTGTCTTCCTGTTTGGAAAGGAAGCCGGCTTCATGCTCCCTCGGCGGTATCGGAGCATTGGGGCGAGTATGAGTACTCAGTATCGGCGCCGATACCAATACCGATACTAGTACCAGTGTATCCCTATTATTATTATTATTCAGGATTTATATTGGGGTAACAGTTTGCGCAGACATTACAATACAGTTCATGACACGATTGTAAGGAGGTCCCCCCCTCCCCTCCATGACTCCGCGGTACACCAAGCACGCGTTCCCCCGTTATATACGTCATATCGGATACACTGCGCTGCTACCACCACAGCAATAACCATGTCTGGCAGGTGATCGGCTACGACGGCGCCGCGCTTATGATGAGTGATCTCCCCCCCGGGTGCTCCCACAGACACCCCAATACTGAAGACGGCTTAGCGCTTCATCACAAATCATTACCAGCCATTGATCAAATCCACATTTATTGATGTGGTTTTATTTCCTGGTTTCTCAGGTTGGGGGGTCTCTCCTATCGGGCCACATGTAGCACCGGGGTGTCAAAGGGACAATACGGCCCGAGCAGTGACACACTAAAGACTGATGAGGCAGAGCGATGGTGAGACCTGGGGGGTGGAAGACCGAGACACAGAAGGACCTGGGGGGAGGAGCTATAAGATGGCAGGACCTGGGCGGTGAGAGTCGAAGAGATGGCAGGATCGGGG
>NW_017310365.1:14841-15507 GCF_000935625.1 Nanorana parkeri | reverse complement strand
TGCTGGGACCTGGGGGGGAGGGTGAGACTCCAAGAGACGGTGGAACCAGGATGGTAAGAGCAGGGCGCAGTGTCCAGGTAACATACTTGGGGCGCAGTGTCCAGGTAACATACTTGGGGCGCAGTGTCCAGGTAACATATTTGGGGTGCAATGTGGATGATGATCAGGATGACTCTCACATATCGGGGTAATTCTCCAGGCTGTAGGGGACGGGTTGGTCCAGATACTGCGCTATGGGCGTAGTGAAGGCTGAACTCTTCTTGAATGGGGTGTCTCGGCTCCTGATGTCTGATACCCCCTAAATAGGAGACATAAAACATGGTGGAGATGGTCAGGAGGGGCAGACACCTCCACATTTCAGGTCACTTGTCAATCACACCCCAATCTCTGGCCATATACAGACACCACCGCCACCTGGTCACATGACACCACAGACAGGAAGTACAGCGTCTTACCGTCACCCCGCGCAGGTTCTCAGTCCAGAAGGTGACGGGCCGATCCGTACAATAATCAACATTCTGAAATAGAAGAGAATCGTGAAAACATCCGGACCTCCTATCCCATCCCCCCCGCCGGACCTCCTATCCCATCCCCCGCCGGACCTCCTATTCCATGCCCCCGCCGGACCTCCTATCCCATCCCCCCGCCGGACCTCCTATCCCATCC
>NW_017310365.1:8108-9884 GCF_000935625.1 Nanorana parkeri | reverse complement strand
CTTG
The DNA here is from genome assembly GCF_000935625.1 of Nanorana parkeri. Taxonomy (NCBI): domain Eukaryota; kingdom Metazoa; phylum Chordata; class Amphibia; order Anura; family Dicroglossidae; genus Nanorana; species Nanorana parkeri. Next base: position 9,880 of record NW_017310365.1, on the reverse strand, counting down.
CGGTATGTATCTAGGTGAGTAGTAGAATCGGCGATGTGGTCCAGCAGTTGTGTGGTCAGGATCCCGCGGTGTCCATGGCGATGCACATATCCATCCCCCATGGAGTCCTTGGGGGAGGGGTCCCTGTCCAGGACTGCAGTGGCCCTCTAGAAGAGAAGACGTAACAGAACCATGACGTGGAAAATCCTCCGCGCAGCCAAGACGTCTCACAGGGTACCACATCCCCGTCTACATACACCCCTGGGCCCCCATATATACACCCGGGCCCCTACTCTGTATCCCCATCTACATATATACACCCGGGCCCCTAGACCCCGACTCTGTATCCCCATCTACATACACCCGGGCCCCTAGACCCCGACTCTGTATCCCCATCTACATATATACACCCGGGCCCCTAGACCCCGACTCTGTATCCCCATCTACATACACCCCCGGGCCCCTAGACCCCCCTACTCTGTATCCCCATCTACATATATACCCCCGGGCCCCTAGACCCCGGCAGAGGTTCTACTCCGTCATCCCAGACTGAGGGACACTTACCTCCTCCACCCAGTTACTCAGGAGACAAGGACTGTGGGAGACCGCTGTGTGCTCCTCCACTGCTGCTGTATCCGCCATAGTGAACCTGAAAAGACAACGTCTGTCAGATGAGACCTCCTATACACCGCACAGAGGAGGGGACGCCACTGTGTATGGAGGCGACATCACAACTCGGAGGGATTCTTCACGGTAAGAGCGTTCCAGCTCTGCAAATCACAAGTCATGTGACCATCCGACAAGCACAGCCATGGAGAGGTCAGGGCAAGAATTGTGACCCCCAACCACAGGCGGAACTAGCAGGGTCGCAGCAGTCGCAATTGCGACCGGGCCCTGGCGTTCCGCCTGTTGGGGGGGGCCCAGAGAGGAAGCAGAGGGCCCGAATGCTTCCTCGTGCCCCCCCCCTCCAGATAGCGCCGCTCCATCACCCGCCGCTCTGCATGTACGAGCGGCTGTGCGGGGAAAGAGAGGCGACTCTGTCTGTCACTTGTCTGCCTGGCGGGGCCGCTACAGACACAGCAGGCACCACCAGGCAGCACATTCTTCAGCTGGGACTGGGAGAGGACGGACCCTCTTCACTCAGCCCCGCCCCCTGGCCGCCAAAGACGAGGAAGCTGAGCGGCTGTAGGAGTCAGGTAAGTCCGGTGTGGGGGGATGGGGAGTCAGAAGCTGCTGCTGCTATTATATGTATTCACATTATAATGTATCGCTGGGACTTGTAGTCCTGCATAGTTGGAGCTATTCTGCATTGCTGTATAATGTATTGCTGGGACTTGTAGTCCTGCATAGTTGGAGCTATTCTGCATTGCTGTATAATGTATTGCTGGGACTTGTAGTCCTGCAGAGTTGGAGCTATTCTGCATTGCTGTATAATCATTACAAGTCCCAGCAATACATTATATTATTAAGTAGGGATGCGCCTGTGGGGGAGGGGGGGGGTATAAAGCTGTTATTATTATTTACATTAGAATGTATTGCTGGGACTTGTAGTCCTGCATTGCTGCTGGTATTCTGCATTGCTGTATTACTATTATACAGCAATGCAGAATGAATAGCACCAACTATGCAGGACCACAAGTCCCAGCAATACATTATATTAGTAAGTTGGGATGCACCAGTGCCATACTAAGCGCAGGCAAAATTACCAGCGTCACTGCGGTCGCATTTGTGACCGTGCCCTGGTGTTCGGCCAGTTGGGGGGAGCCCAGGGAGAAAGAAGAGGGCCCGCCACA
>NW_017310365.1:1453-3053 GCF_000935625.1 Nanorana parkeri | reverse complement strand
CCAGCGTTCCCCAGACCAGGGTGACAGCACACCGTCCAGCGTTCCCCAGACCAGGGTGACGGCACACTGTCCAGTGTTCCCCAGACCAGGGTGACGGCACACCGCCCAGCGTTCCCCAGACCAGGGTGACAGCACCCCGCCCAGCGTTCCCCAGACCAGGGTGACAGCACACCGTCCAGCGTTCCCCAGACCAGGGTGACAGCACACAGTCCAGCGTTCCCCAGACCAGGGTGATAGCACACAGTCCAGCGTTCCCCAGACCCGGGTGACTGCACACCGTCCAGTGTTACCCAGACCAGGGTGATAGCACACAACCCAGCGTTCCCCAGACCAGGGTGACAGCACACCGTCCAGCGTTCCTCAGACCAGGGTGACGGCACACTGTCCAGTGTTCCCCAGACCAGGGTGACGGCACACCGCCCAGTGTTCCCCAGACCAGGGTGACGGCACACCGCCCAGTGTTCCCCAGACCAGGGTGACGGCACACCGTCCAGTGTTCCCCAGACCAGGGTGATAGCACACAGTCCAGTGTTCCCCAGACCAGGGTGATAGCACACCGCCCAGCGTTCCCCAGACCAGGGTGACGGCACACCGTCCAGTGTTCCCCAGACCAGGGTGACGGCACACCGCCCAGCGTTCCCCAGACCAGGGTGACGGCACACCGCCCAGTGTTCCCCAGACCCGGGTGATAGCACACCGCCCAGTGTTCCCCAGACCAGGGTGACAGCACACCGCCCAGTGTTCCCCAGACCAGGGTGACGGCACACCGTCCAGCGTTCCCCAGACCAGGGTGACAGCACACCGCCCAGTGTTCCCCAGACCAGGGTGACGGCACACCGTCCAGCGTTCCCCAGACCAGGGTGACAGCACACCGCCCAGTGTTCCCCAGACCAGGGTGACGGCACACCGTCCAGCGTTCCCCAGACCAGGGTGACGGCACACCGTCCAGCGTTCCCCAGACCAGGGTGACAGCACACCGTCCAGCGTTCCCCAGACCAGGGTGACGGCACACCGTCCAGCGTTCCCCAGACCAGGGTGACGGCACACCGTCCAGCGTTCCCCAGACCAGGGTGACAGCACACTGCCCAGTGTTCCCCAGACCAGGGTGATAGCACACCGTCCAGTGTTCCCCAGACCAGGGTGATAGCACACCGTCCAGTGTTCTCCAGACCAGGGTGATAGCACACCGTCCAGCGTTCCGCAGACCAGGGTGACGGCACACTGCCCAGTGTTCCCCAGACCAGGGTGACAGCACACCGCACAGTGTTCCCCAGACCAGGGTGACGGCACACCGTCCAGCGTTCCCCAGACCAGGGTGACGGCACACCGTCCAGTGTTCCCCAGACCAGGGTGATAGCACACCGTCCAGCGTTCCCCAGACCAGGGTGACGGCACACCGTCCAGCGTTCCCCAGACCAGGGTGACGGCACACCGTCCAGTGTTCCCCAGACCAGGGTGACGGCACACTGCCCAGCGTTCCCCAGACCAGGGTGACAGCACACTGCCCAAGGACCGTCTCCGATGTCAGGACTGAAATGTTCCCTCTGTGCGTGTCCCGGCTCCATGCATGACAAAGGTGCCCCCCCCCCTCCCCCCGCAC
>NW_017310365.1:660-1427 GCF_000935625.1 Nanorana parkeri | reverse complement strand
GAAAGGTCTTCCGTCTATGGCCCAATCCTCCAATATACCGGAGATGCCATTTCTCTTCTTAGCATGACGATTAACCCCTTGCTGCCAGCTCGGGCCGCATCGTAAGCCGGTGCCGCGGGGACGTCGCTGGTCGTGCAACCTCCTTCTCTCTGCAGTTGGTGTCTGGGCTCTAGAGGGTTAAAGTCTCGCTCTTGGGCAGTTTCTTCATATTTGCGGTATGCGGGGTGAATGCCTCATGTTGGGGGGGGGCTAGGCTCTCTGGCAATGAAAGGGTTAAAGTTTTGCTCTTTTCTTCGTATTTGGGGTATGTAGGGTCAATGCCTTATGTCCTAATGTCGGGGTGGGTTAGACTCTCTGGCCATGAAAGGCTTGATGCTCTCCTGTGCGTTACTCAATTACGCTCTCTCTGGCCAGGAAAGGGTTAATGGCGGCAGTTTTTGTTTTCTGGGCTCCGTAGGGTTAACGTTTCCCTCTTTTCTTCACATTTTGGGGTATGTCGGGTTAATGCCCCGTAGGTGTGATGTCTGGAGGGGGGGGAGGGAGGGTGGCTAGGCTCTCTGGCAATGAAAGGGTTAACGGTTGTAGTTTTTGTTTGGTGTCTGGGCTGTACAGGGTTAATGCTGCCCTGTGTGTTACTCGATCTCTCTCTCTCTCTCTCTCTGGCCAGGAAAGGGTTAATGGCGGTAGTTATTGGTTTCTGGGCCCTGTGTGGGTTAAAGTTTAGCTCCTGGACATATTCTTCATATTTGGGGGTATGAAGGGTTAAT
>NW_017310365.1:0-302 GCF_000935625.1 Nanorana parkeri | reverse complement strand
TGTCTCCCCACCGCGGCTGGGATTGGCTCCACCAGGTGGGGTGCAGGTGGCACGCAGGGGGTTAAGTCGGTGGCTCCAGGTGGGGGGGGGTATTTTTAGCCCTCTATGTGTGCGCTCTTTGTGCTCCTCCGGCTCTGCCAGGGGCCCCGGCTCAGCCAGGTTATTATTAGGACTGAGCAAATCCTTCCATCAGCTGCAGAGCTGCGAGAGTGGAGGAAGAGCGCCCCCCGCTGGCCAGCGACCCGCACAACTCCAAACACTGGTCCATATACAACACACAGACCGGGGGACGGGTCCATATA
>NW_017310364.1:20818-22822 GCF_000935625.1 Nanorana parkeri | reverse complement strand
GGCAAAGACACAGACTACTGGGGGAAATCTCACCATTGTGGTAGAGTTAGAGACAGTGGCGGAACTACCGCCGGTGCGGGCGGTGCCGCCGCACCGGGGCATGAGCCTACGGGGGGCCCAGTATCCATTCCCCCATCTCTGCGCCGGGAGTGTCCATTGATCACATTGGCTGACGGGCCCCTGTGTGTGTGTCCATCTCAGCACGCCGGTGTACTCAGGCGGCTGTCTGCTGGGTCCTCACGGTCTCAGGAGTATCAGGTCTCCCTGACACTCCCGGCACAGAGACGAGGGGCCCGCTGGCCGCCGAAAACTGTGGAGGGAGCCGAGAATGTACTTAACAGCGTGGCCACGGGCACACCTCAGGCCACACTCGATCTATTATACGGTATTGATATACCTGACCACAAGCATAATATCGCTACAGCCCTCACCTATCACAATGCCTGTGGAACTCTGCAAGACAACTTGTATTTACTTAACGCAGGAAATCATTTCCAAGAGAATCTAGTTATAATTTGTGCACTTTGTGTTTGGCAGAAAAGCTAACAATCCATATCGCATGTCAGACTATCATTGCCCCAAGAGACTTTTATAAGACTGTAATCTGAGCCAAATGTAGACTCGCACTTAGTCAGTGATGGTAATCATATAGCTGCTGAGAACTGGAGATGCTGGGAGTTATACTTCATTGCAGAGACTTCTAAATATTGATTTTTCTTTTTTTTTTACTAAAGAGAAACAAACTGGATGTAACCTGTTATTAGATATTTGCTGATAGTTTTCTTTCCTATGTGTACATAACATCATCTGGCCATCTGATAAGCAATGTAAGCAGTGAGATGAATCCACACTAAGCAGCAAAAACAACCACAAAGTCATTCATTTCTGAACACTGACCAGAGTTCTGAATAAATGTTCTTAATAATCAAACTGTTCCCCGTCAGGGACAAAATGATTGAGATCTTCCCCTGATTACAATGGCTGCTATCTATTACTACATGGAACGCTGTGCCAAGAAGTCCACATGTACTGTTCTCCACCAGCCGACCAGAATTAGTCTAACAAACTGCACTGAACATTTTCTACTCCTCCAGTTGTGTGCATGAGTGTGATTTATCAATATACAACATTCTATCGATGCTTCAGCATGCATTTATAGCACTTTATACTGTTCTCTTATTAGAGATTGTGGGAATTGGGAGTATGGGCCGATTATGATCCCCATCACCACTATTTCTTTTTTTACACTCATAGCAGTTGGTAAATTATTGCATTTATGTAACAAAGAAGAGAAAACATGTATATTACGTAACCTCCTTGGGTTAGGTTCTAATCCTCATAGTCATCCAGCTGTTCTTAGTACTTTGTGTCACTGATACCGAACAAACATGATCTATAAAAGTCAGAAATCTTCTTTTGCCTACTTGTTTTTAGTCATTGGGCGACTCAGAAAGTTGATCCTTCAACAGCATGGATGATACCCCACCAATAGAAGAGCTGATCCCCTAATAGCAGGGCTATGTCCCCACCCTTTCCAGATCTGATACCTCAATAGTAGGGCTGATTCTCCACCCATTAAATAGCTGATCCCCCCACTAGCAGGATTAGTTTGCCACCCTTTACAGATCTGAACTCTAGCAGGGCTAATCCTTCACCCATTACAGAGCTCAAACTCCAATAACAAGCCTGATCAACTACCCAAGCTGATCCTACAGGACTGATCCACCCATCCATTCTCAGAACTCATCCTCCAAAAGCAGGGATGATCCTCCATCTATTACAAAGCTGATCCCCTATTAGCAGGGATGATCCTCACTCCTTACAAAGCTGATCCCCTAATAGTAGGACTGATCCCCACTCCTTACAAAGCTGATCCCCTATTAACAGGGATGATCCTCACTCCTTACAAAGCTGATCCCCTATTAGCAGACTGATCCTCCATCTATTACAAAGCTGATCCCCTATTAGCAGGGATGATCCCCACTCCTTACAAAGCTGATCCCC
>NW_017310364.1:7121-14961 GCF_000935625.1 Nanorana parkeri | reverse complement strand
GTACTTAACAGCGTGGCCACGGGCACACCTCAGGCCACACTCGATCTATTATACGGTATTGATATACCTGACCACAAGCATAATATCGCTACAGCCCTCACCTATCACAATGCCTGTGGAACTCTGCAAGACAACTTGTATTTACTTAACGCAGGAAATCATTTCCAAGAGAATCTAGTTATAATTTGTGCACTTTGTGTTTGGCAGAAAAGCTAACAATCCATATCGCATGTCAGACTATCATTGCCCCAAGAGACTTTTATAAGACTGTAATCTGAGCCAAATGTAGACTCGCACTTAGTCAGTGATGGTAATCATATAGCTGCTGAGAACTGGAGATGCTGGGAGTTATACTTCATTGCAGAGACTTCTAAATATTGATTTTTCTTTTTTTTTTACTAAAGAGAAACAAACTGGATGTAACCTGTTATTAGATATTTGCTGATAGTTTTCTTTCCTATGTGTACATAACATCATCTGGCCATCTGATAAGCAATGTAAGCAGTGAGATGAATCCACACTAAGCAGCAAAAACAACCACAAAGTCATTCATTTCTGAACACTGACCAGAGTTCTGAATAAATGTTCTTAATAATCAAACTGTTCCCCGTCAGGGACAAAATGATTGAGATCTTCCCCTGATTACAATGGCTGCTATCTATTACTACATGGAACGCTGTGCCAAGAAGTCCACATGTACTGTTCTCCACCAGCCGACCAGAATTAGTCTAACAAACTGCACTGAACATTTTCTACTCCTCCAGTTGTGTGCATGAGTGTGATTTATCAATATACAACATTCTATCGATGCTTCAGCATGCATTTATAGCACTTTATACTGTTCTCTTATTAGAGATTGTGGGAATTGGGAGTATGGGCCGATTATGATCCCCATCACCACTATTTCTTTTTTTACACTCATAGCAGTTGGTAAATTATTGCATTTATGTAACAAAGAAGAGAAAACATGTATATTACGTAACCTCCTTGGGTTAGGTTCTAATCCTCATAGTCATCCAGCTGTTCTTAGTACTTTGTGTCACTGATACCGAACAAACATGATCTATAAAAGTCAGAAATCTTCTTTTGCCTACTTGTTTTTAGTCATTGGGCGACTCAGAAAGTTGATCCTTCAACAGCATGGATGATACCCCACCAATAGAAGAGCTGATCCCCTAATAGCAGGGCTATGTCCCCACCCTTTCCAGATCTGATACCTCAATAGTAGGGCTGATTCTCCACCCATTAAATAGCTGATCCCCCCACTAGCAGGATTAGTTTGCCACCCTTTACAGATCTGAACTCTAGCAGGGCTAATCCTTCACCCATTACAGAGCTCAAACTCCAATAACAAGCCTGATCAACTACCCAAGCTGATCCTACAGGACTGATCCACCCATCCATTCTCAGAACTCATCCTCCAAAAGCAGGGATGATCCTCCATCTATTACAAAGCTGATCCCCTATTAGCAGGGATGATCCTCACTCCTTACAAAGCTGATCCCCTAATAGTAGGACTGATCCCCACTCCTTACAAAGCTGATCCCCTATTAACAGGGATGATCCTCACTCCTTACAAAGCTGATCCCCTATTAGCAGGGATGATCCCCACTCCTTACAAAGCTGATCCCCTAATAGTAGGACTGATCCCCACTCCTTACAAAGCTGATCCCCTATTAGCAGGGATGATCCTCACTCCTTACAAAGTTGATCCCCAATAGCAGGACTGATCCTCCATCTATTACAAAGCTGATCCCCTATTAGCAGGGATGATCCCCACTCCTTACAAAGCTGATCCCCAATAGCAGGACTGATACCCACTCCTTACAAAGTTGATCCCCAAAAGCAGGGCTGTTGCACCACCCATTACATAGCTGATTTTCCAATGTCAGGGCTAATTCCCACCTATTACACCCATCACATTGATATTTCAATGACTGAGCTGATTCCTAAATTACAGAGCTGACTCCCCCAGAAAAAGGATCACTCTAAAATACAGAGGCGACTACACCCATAAGTAATCTAACCCTTACAACCATAAAGGATGTTTAAATACACATCAGGTTCCCTCACAAGTAGTAGGTGCCATTACTGTTGATCCCTTTATAACATCAAAGATCCCTAATTACACAGCCGATCAAGCTGAAAAAATGGAATATTCCCTATTAGACAGCCGATCCCTTCATAACATCAATGATCCCTAATACGCAGTTCATCCACTCATAACAACACACAGGATGCCTTCCCTCATCACAAAACAAAAGATAACCCTTACAGAAGATCACCAATTGCAGCTGGTCCTTTAGAAAATAGGAGATCCCCCAAAATTACACAGAGGATCCGGTCATAACATAGAGATCCCCCAGAATTACACAGAGGATCCGGTCATAACATAGAGATCCCCCCAGAATTACACAGAGGATCCGGTCATACAGACTTCTACGTTCTGATATTTGTCTATAATCGGTCTCCTCATTTGTCAGTGAGAATCTCCAATCTCTGCCTAGCCCCTCCCCCTATCTATATATCTTCTACAAAGAATCTGCTAAATAATGGCTGTAATAAATTCCTGGTGATCACCAAACTGATCCGAACTGATCCGACTAAAATACTCCCTTCTCCTTTATTAACATCCCTTCATCCAGGGCCAATACCCCTTCTACCAGGATTAATACCCCCTCCCTCTAGAATGAATGCCCTTCCATTCAGGATCAATGCTCGTTCCTTCACAATTAGTACCCTCCATCCAGGAGTAATATCCCCCCCCTCAGGAGTATACAGGGATCCCAGCCATAAAACGCTGATCACTCGCCCGGATGGGCAGCCTATGTGGTGGGCACACTCATGGATCTATAGCCCCCTGTGCACACTGACTGGATGGAAGATTCTGCACCTGCAACCGATCAGTCTGGAGGTAATAATGGCTGTCCGGCCATACCGAGGATCGAAGGCAGAACATTGCCTTCTAGTAATCACTAATGGATCGATACACTTCTGTATGAAGGGATAATAACCATTTGCTGATTACTAACGGGCGTTGTGTTTCCTCCTCCCGGACACATTGATCACAATGGGCGGCCATATAGCTCTCCCTCTGACTTGCACATAAAGGGAAATGACTGTCTGCAATAGCGGCTGCGGCTCTGCATGGTTCTTGTCTGCCGCTTGCATGTCACATGTGATGATAGGGCTGTGACAAGGCAGCACTAGGACCTCAACACATTTGCATCTCTAGGAAGACATTGCGCTTGCGCAGACTTTCCTGCTCAGATCTCGCTCCTCCAGCTGCAGCAGTAGCGCCTGCTCTGCGCTCCGTTAGGATGTGACGGGGAGCTGTCCCTTCAGCACCACATCTGGGGATTGTGTGTCCGGGGAGCTGTCCCTTCAGCACCACATCTGGGGATTGTGTGACCGGGGAGCTGTCCCTTCAGCACCACATCTGGGGATTGTGTGACCGGGGAGCCGTCCCTTCAGCACCACATCTGGGGATTGTGTGTCCGGGGAGCTGTCCCTTCAGCACCACATCTGGGGATTGTGTGACCGGGGAGCCGTCCCTTCAGCACCACATCTGGGGGTAGAGCCATTGGAGAGCCATCCCTTCAGCACCACATCTGGGGATTGTGTGACCGAGGAGCTGTCCCTTCAGCACCACATCTGGGGGTAGAGCCATTGGAGAGCCGTCCCTTCAGCACCACATCTGGGGGTTATGTGAATGTGGTGCTGTCCTTTCAGAATCATATCTACTCTAGGGGTCTGATGTGACCAAAGGCTCTGCTTCTTCAGCACCACATCTGGGGGTAGAGCCATTGGAGAGCCGTCTCTTCAGCACCACATCTGGGGGTAGAGCCACTAGATCTTCTTTGGATGTGTAATGATACCAGAAATGCCGGCCCTTTAGCATTATCTGCACATCAGGAGGGCATGGCAAGAAAACTGAGCCAATAGCACCCACGCTGGGACTAATGAGTGCCCCTCAAACCCGTCATGGGCCAAGGAGACGAGACCGACCGGATCGTGATCAACGTGGGAGGAACGCGACACCAGACCTATCGCAGCACACTCCGCACCCTACCAGGCACCAGGCTGGCATGGCTGGCAGAACCTGATGCCCACAGCCACTTTGACTATGACCCTCGGACTGATGAGTTCTTCTTTGACCGCCATCCTGGGGTTTTTGCGCACATACTGAATTATTACCGGACTGGCAAGCTACACTGCCCAGCTGATGTGTGTGGCCCTCTGTATGAGGAGGAGTTGGCATTCTGGGGGATTGATGAAACAGATGTAGAGCCTTGCTGCTGGATGACCTACCGGCAGCACCGGGATGCAGAGGAGGCTCTGGACAGTTTTGGTGGAGGTCCAGTGGAAAGTAATGCAGATGAGGGTGATGTGGATGGCACTGGAGACTCTGGGGATGGAGAAGAAGAGTTGGAGATGACCAAGAGATTGGCCCTTAGTGACTCTCCTGATGGAAAAACTGGAGGCTTTTGGAGGAGGTCGCAGCCACGGATCTGGGCTGTTTTTGAAGACCCCTACTCATCTAGATTTGCCAGGGTAAGCTGCAGTACCCATAATGTGCCCCTCCCCTCACCCATTCTGTCATGTATGATTGAGTCAAGCTTTCATTGGAGCCACAGTGGCTGCTGGAAACATGGATGGCTTCCTCCTCTCAGTAAGTGGGTGATTGAGGGGGAGGATAATGACTCTGTTATGTCTCTGCAACCTTCAGGCTCTGCTGACCGCTGCTCATCCTCAGGTGTCAGCTCGATTGTGGAGGCTGAATGGTGGCATGATGTAGTGCATTAGAAGGGGGGACTCGGGGTTCACACTGCATACCACTAAAGTAAGGGGTGCACAGAGCTGTATTAGACTGGGGGTTGAAGTTTTTGGTGGAATAGGGAAGGAATAATACTGAGGGATATTACAAGTTCTCCATCAGCTGCACAGGTGCTGTCTGCATGGCTGGCTACCAAATCACCGTTTGCCACAATGGCAATAATAACACTCTTCACATTGAGAACACAGGAGGCAATTGAAGCCGCTAACTAGTCCACAGAATCCACTGGTAGCAGAAGAGCCCCTTTGATGGTCTTGGTTTCAATGATGGCAGCTGTGGAAAATAATCGACAACCTTGCTGAAGGTTATTCCTTGCTGCCAGTCAATGACAAAGGGCCCGCACGGCCCTTCTCTATGTTCCAGTAAAGGGGCCGAGCCATGGAGGGGCAAAGTGTCTTCTGCCCTTGAAAAGAGAATCTTAGCAGCTGCAGGTTATCCTGCCCACAGAATCTACGTCTATCTACAAGGAGGTCAGGGGTGACCAGCAGCTCATTCACATGTCTTATAATAGTTGGCGTAACCTCGTAACAGTGTTTTACCTATGGTAAGAAAAAAACAAAGTACTGCTGTAGACAGAACATACATGACCGATAATATACAAGTACCTAGGACCCTTATAGAGTGAATACAAGCTTCAGTACCCTAGTAGAGAATACACCAGTCTCCATTACTCCTATAGGACTGCTACAAGTCTCCAGGACCCTGACAGTGAGGAAACATTCTCATACATGTTCAAAGTGTGCAGGAGAGCAACATACAAGTCTCCAGTATCTACATGGAAAACATACTAGTCTCCAGTTGGCAGATAGAGAACGGAGGGGCAAAGTGACTTCTGCTCTTGAGCTGCGGGTTATGTTCCCCAGAAGACGATCTGCAAGGAGAAGAGAGGCGACCCGCAGGTATCTCTGCATGGTTAGGAGCTAAGAGTTTCACCCCTCGCAAAATAACATGGAGGTGATGTGGATGGAACACCTGACAGAGATACAGCACGCTATCTAGTAGGTGTATAGAGAACATACAAGTCTCCGGTACACATATGTATCTGTATACAAGGTGGTGCACAACACCGTCCTCCCTCCATCCAGATACACCACATCCACCGTCCTCCCTCCATCCAGATATACCACATCCACCGGCCTCCCTCCATCCAGATACACCACATCCACCGGCTTCCATCCATCCATGTACACCACATCCACCGTCCTCCCTCCATCCAGATACACCGCATCCACCGGCCTCCCTCCATCCAGATACACCACATCCACCGTCCTCCCTCCATCCAGATACACCACATCCACCGGCCTCCCTCCATCCAGATACACCACATCCCCCGTCCTCCCTCCATCCAGATACACCACATCCACCGGCTTACCTCCGTACATATCTCTACTCACCCCCTCATAAAAAGTTAGCAGGTTAGTTAGGCAGGAACGGTCTTTCCTGAACCCATGCTGATTGTCATTAACTATCCCGTTTTCCTGAACAAATTCTACCAGATAATCCTTTATTATGCCCTCTAGCATTTTACAAACTACCGATGTTAGACTGACCGGCCTATAGTTCCCAGGTTGGCACCTTGCCCCCTTTTTGACTATTGGGACTACCGTAGCCCTCCGCCAATCACTGGGGATCCTACCAGTCATTAAGGAGTCCTTATAAATGAGGATTAATGGTCTAGTTATAACCTGGCTGAGTTCTCTGAGTACCCCGGGGTGCAGGTTATCCGGACCCACTGCTTTGTTTGCATTGAGCGGTTTAAGTCTTTGTTGTATCCCGGTTTCCGTCACCCCCTGGGGTATATTATCGGAGGAACTCTGTGTTTTATCGCGTACGTCCAACCCGCCTCCCTCCCGAGTGTATACTGAGGAGAACAAAGCGTTCAGCGCCTCGGCCCTCTCCTTGTCCTCTGTGACTGGCTTCACGCTTCCTCCTTTATTGGGCCTATCTGCTCCTTTCTCACCTTCTTACTGGTAATATATTGGTGGAATGTTTTGGGGTTCCTCTTACTATCTGCGGCGACCTGCTTCTCGCACTCAGTTTTAGCTCCCGGATTTCTAGTTTGCATTTGTTGTTACATTCTTTGTAGTTAAGGAACGCCAATGCCGTCCCCTCCGTCTTATATTTTATAAATGCCGCTCTCTTGTCCTTGACGTTTATTTCGCCATATCGGTTTAGTCTTTGATGTTTTGTTTTTGTTACCCGATGGTATACACCTGGCAATGGCAGTATGTAGCGTGTTCCTGAAGCCGTCCCACATCTGGTCTGAGTTTAGGTTGTGAAATGAGTTTTCCCCCACCAGGTGGCGCAGCTTATGGAAGTTTGTCCTTCTGAAATGAAGGGTTCTTGTCCGTCCCGCCCACTTCCCTTTCCTGTATCCAATAGTGAAAGTAATGACATTGTGATCACTACTACCCAGTGTCCCCCCAATTACAATATCCGCCATTCATTCCCCATTATTAGTAAATCTAGGACGGCATTTCTCCCGGTTGGAACCTCCACCATCTGCTCCAACAAATTGTCTCGCAGCATGTTCAGGAATCGCCCCGCCTTTGCCGATCCCGAGGTATCATTGGCCCAATTGATGTCCGGGTAATTGAAGTCGCCCATCACGACTACATCGCCCTCCCTACCTCCCAGCTATTCCTATCTGCGAGTGTAGGTTTGCTTTCCCCTCCTCCCCTATATTTGGAGGCTTATAGCAAATACCCACAATAAGTTTACGGCTAGCGTCCGTCATATCGAGCTCCAGCCATAGAGTTTCCACATCTTCTCCCCTATATGACGGGATATCGTCCCTTATATGCCCCCCCCCCCCCTCCTGTACAGGTTATACCCCTCTATATTAGTAGCCCAATCACGTGTGCCGTCCAGCCAGGTCTCCGATATCCCCCCCATGTCCAAGTCCTCTTCCAGTATCATCATTTCAAGCTCTTCTCATTTATTTACTAGACTAGCGTTGGTGTACATACATACATACATACATACACACATACATACATACAT
>NW_017310364.1:4291-5028 GCF_000935625.1 Nanorana parkeri | reverse complement strand
CGTTTAGTTTAAGTGATTTAATTTTTATACCCTCCCCCCCATTTGCATATCGCGCAGTGGGCACGGGGCCTTAAGGTGCTATGCATCTGGGCTAGGGAGATTGTGGTGGATGGGGAGTGGAAGAGGTGTAGGAAGGACGTGGCGGGACCCTTGTCGCTTGTACCGGATGTAGGTAGATGTGATTTCATGAAGTGAATCGCCTGGGCATGTTGGAGAAAGTGGTTAAGGGGTATGTTGTATGTTTGTGAAAACTCAGCGAAGGTCACGTATCTCCCCTGGGGGTTAATAAAATCGTTTAAGGTTCGTATTCCTTCTTCTTTCCATTGATAAAATACTCGGGAGGTGGAGCCCACCGGAAAAAGAGGAGTAGAAATGAAGGGTAACTTCGGTGAGACTGTGCCGTGAAGACCATATCATTTTCGCACCTCTTTCCATGCGACAATACTGTCACGTAATAGAATGTTTTGTTTAATGTGGCTCGGTAGAGCGTGGATAGGGGTGTGTACACCTCCCGAGAGCGACCCGGGGTGTACCAGGTGTTGTTCAATAGGGGTATTCGTATAGTGACTGGAGTCATTAAGCCAGTCTCTTACATGTCGCATAATGCACGCTAGATTATATAGGCGTATATTTGGCATATTGGCCCCCAGAAGAGATCTTGGGAGTTGGAGTTTAGCCAACGCTATTCAAGGCTTTTTTTCCCCTCCAAATAAATTTGGTGAAGGATTGATTGAGGA
>NW_017310364.1:0-4187 GCF_000935625.1 Nanorana parkeri | reverse complement strand
CCCTTCCCGTCCCCCCTCCTTTTGTCTTCTTCCCCTTCCCCCCTGTTTCCAGAAGTGGCCAAGGGTGACTCAGTGGGTATCCGTTCCAGTCCACGATGTGAGGGGAGCCCCGTGAACCTCCCCCTAATGTTTTGGTCATATCAGGTAAGACACAGTCAGTAAAAAAAAAAAAAAGGCAACCATAACAGGGTAAGGAAACCAAACCACCAAAAAAGAAGAAGGGAACAAGTAGGACAAGTGATTATCTCGAGATTGCGACTCCCTTTTTTCCCTGAGGTGGGTAGCGCGAGCAAGCATGGGGAGCATCCCAAAAAACGCTGTTGCATTCTCTCAGCGCGGGCAGGATGCATTCTCCACACCATTGAAATGGAAATTGCTCCGTCAGTATATGAATGATAGAATATATTTTGTGGAACACTGAACGTCATTAGTTATATTCCAGCTCGGCTGGATCTCCCATCAAAGCAGGCGATGGTAGGTAGAAAAGAGGTAAGCCAAGGGAAAGGCCCAGTATATCGATGTAACCCCTCCTGGCGTTGGACATTCAGGCATCAGGACCCTCCAAGGATCTGGCCTATTGCATGGCTTCTTCTGCTGATGTGAATGTGCGAGTCTCGCCCTGGGGTGTCACTATGCGCAGATTGGCCGGGTACGCCAGGGAGAATTTTTAAGCCGCTTGTTAACCAGTATGCGGCAGGTCTCGACAAAAGGCCTTCCTCTCTTTGGCGACCTGTGCTGAATAATCCGCAAAGACTAGTCATTTGAATCCGGCCGCCATTAGGTTCCGTTGGGAACGATACTGTCGTAAGATCTCATTTCTATCAGCAAAATCCAGATATGGCACTATTACAGGCCTGGCTTGTTGGTTTGATCTAGGCTGCCCGATCCTGTGTGCCCGTTCCACCCTGCAGGGTGACTGTAGGGATGACATAGATCAGCTGGCAGAACAGACTCAGGCAGACATATAATGCGAAGGTTATTTCTGCGCGTACGATTTTCTAGATCGTCCACTTTGTCAAGCAGGTATTGAATTTGTTTGTGAGACTCATCATGGGCATGCATGCGGTCTTCTATATTGCTTATTCTGGATTCAGTTGCTGTAATGCGATTCTCCTGCGTTTCTGAATGTTGCTGAATTTTAAAAACAAAGACGCCATTCGTTTGTGGCGGTTCGGTTTCTGAGATATTAAACATTCAATTTAATGCAAGCCCCGCCCACTTTGCACCCCATGCAAATGCATACCTGCATTTTAAAAACAAAGACGCCATTCATTTGTGCCGCGTAGAAGACTTTGTGCATAGTTACAGGTGATGCAACAAAAAAACAGATGTTTGGAGCATATATTGAAGTACAGGTTTTCCACGTCCAACAGGTGAATACATTAGAATAAATTGTTTGAGTAGAAAATTGGATCTCTATGAAACGTATATACAGGTGAAACTCGAATAATTAGAATATCGTGCAAAGTTCATTTATGTCACTAATGCAACTTATGCGGTGACACTAATATATGAGAGAGACTCATTCCATGCAAAGCAAGATAGTTCAAGCTGTGATTGGTCATCATTGTGATGATTATGGCGCACAGCTCATGAAAACCCCAAGAACCCCAAATCCACAATGTCAGAGAATGAGAATATTACATGCAATCAATAAAACACGGATTGTACATAGAACAATATCGGACCTCTGAGAAGTACCAGCATGCGTATGTACTCAGTACTTGGTTTGGGCCCCTTTTGCAGCACTTACTTTTGCACGATATTCTAATTATTCGAGTTTCACCTGTATTTCAGCAATCTTTACATTTAGTGTAGAACAAAAAGTTACATTTCGAGAATATCATATGAAAGTATTCATAAATCATTATGCGATTCGCTGTAAAAAAGTTGCACGACAAGCGCGCGTTTCCGAAGGCTACTTTTGGCTGTATCCCAATGGAAACGCCCTACAAAACGGCCCAAAGTAGTACCGGCACCTTTTCAGGCGCGGGCCGTTTTGTAGCGCGTTAGGGACGGGCGGAAATACGCCGAGGTGGGAACCAGACCATTGAATACAATGGGATTTATATTTTTGAGCGTTTTGTAGAGCGTTCGTCGAGCGTAGAACGCGCGACAAAACGTTCAGGTGTGAACGAGGGCTTAGATTTCGGGCTTATCTGGACTGCCCGAAGTCTCGTTAGGTGGCGTATTAGACGTCTCAGCTTGTTTTCCGAGGAGAACTTTGCTGACGTGCAGGACGGGCCGGCGCCATCTTTGTGACGTCTAGGCGGCCCGGCGGTTCTGAAGAAATCCGTGAGTTTCCGCGGCCCTCCCTTATGTTTTCTTTTATTCATCATGTGCCCCGATCAAAGAGGAAGGAGGGATGAGGTTTTTAAGCTATAACAGTCCCACTTGCCGTATCGCTATGTCCCGCCGCGGATACGAATCTGGAGCGCGTCTCCTATGCGGCCATCTTCCTCCGCGGTCGGCCACGCCTCCCTAGAGAAATATTTGATAATGACACTCCAATAAAAGGATCATGCTGTTAGCGTGAGATGTGCAGAGGAAAAAGTCCACCATTGTCTTACAGTTATAAAACAGCCAACGCATTTCGGGGGCAAAGCCATCCCCCTTCCTCGGGGCTTAGAACAATGCAATGGCTTGAGGACTCTGAAATAGCGATGGCCGTAGAGATCTATATGAAAGGAGGGAAAGCTCGTGCGCTTTGGCACCTAATGGCAGAAAATCAATGGGCACCGTGAAAGCCAAGTATGACGTCTTCTCTTCAAGGGGCAAATTTTAGGGACCTTGTTGGTTGCCGCCCCTGGTTTCTTCAGCTGGCATGTAAAACTGTATACAGCGCAGCACAATGCCAAATATAATACCAGATATCATCATTTTGGGGGTTTATATTGAGGCTGTGAAAATTAAAGATTCATTTCTCGATTAATCGGTAAACTTTTTGATCGATGAAAACACTCGCCTCTCCGCCGTCTTCCGGGAGTCCAAGCGGCGATCCGGTGACGTCACCAGACTCCTCCCCCATTCCCTTAGTTAGCCGTCACGGACATCAACGTCACCGGGCGGGAAGGGGGGACGAGTCCGGTGACGTCGATGTCCGTGACGGCTAACTAAGGGAATGGGGAAGGAGTCCGGTGACGTCACCGGACTCCTCCCCCCTTCGTTACCCGACGGAGCCACTCGGGCCGGTGAGTTTGCCCGAGAAACTTTCTACATGAGCGCCAGCCAAGGCATTGCCCTATACACATACAGCACAGCAATGACCTATACACATACAGCACAGCAATGACCTATACACATACAGCACAGCGATGACCTATACACATACAGCACAGCAATGAAGTAATAAAATGAACTAGGATCACACTAATCCAGCACGTTATTAATCTCACGTGCCCCACTCAATATGGCCGCCGCTTGAGTGGGGCAACTCAGAATAATAACGTGCTGGATGAGTGTGATCCTAGTTCATTTTATTACTTCATTGCTGTGCTGTATGTGTATAGTTCATTGCTGTGCTGTATGTGTATAGGTCATTGCTGTGCTGTATGTGTATAGGTCATTGCTGTGCTGTATGTGTATAGGTCATTGCTGTGCTGTATGTGTATAGGTCATTGCTGTGCTGTATGTGTATAGGTCATTGCTGTGCTGTATGTGTATAGGTCATTGCTGTGCTGTATGTGTATAGGTCATTGCTGTGCTGTATGTGTATAGGTCATTGCTGTGCTGTATGTGTATAGGTCATTGCTGTGCTGTATGGAAGTTCCCCCTTCACCTCCATGAAGCCCTCTAGCCAGGCATTGTGTGATCGCAATCTGCACTCCATGCGGCTGGACCAGCACGGTTACTATGTGTCACAATTCTTGTTGTATGCATCCTGAGCGGCTGACTGAGAAGTGGAAAGCCATCTGACCCACTTACAATGCTTTCTAGGCAGACGTGTTCCGCTAAGCTCCTCCCCCTCCTGCATGTACATCGCCAAGCAAGCCGCTAAATGCGCACGAGAGAGCGCTGCTACCTGTACCCCTGTATATTACCTGTACCCCTGTATATTACCTGTACCCCTGTATATTACCCGTACCCCTGTATATTACCTGTACCCCTGTATGTTACCCGTACCCCTGTATGTTACCTGTACCCCTGTATATTACCCGTACCCCTGTATATTACCCGTACCCCTGTAT
>NW_017310363.1:22552-22964 GCF_000935625.1 Nanorana parkeri | reverse complement strand
GTTCCTTCATTTTTATATTTTTTAAATGCCCTTTTCTTATTCTGTATGGCTTTTTTAACATTGGATGTGAGCCACATGGGTTTTAGTTTTAGCCTTTTAAACCTATTGCTTACAGGAAAATATTTTGCAGTATGTTTGTGAAGAATTGATTTAATTATTTTTCTTTTTCCCTAGATTTTATATATAGTTAGAGTTTTTGTCATTCTAGCTCAAACCTTAAGGGAAAAATAAAAGGTATCAAAACAGGACACAGAATCTGGAGCAGTTGTATATGGCAACCAATCAGCAGCTCTTTCATTTTCAAAACCTAAAGGAGAACTATGAGGTGAGTGCTTTCTCAGTATACCGCGAGCAGCAGCTTGCGCATACTACGGCGTCTCAGTATACCTCGAGCTACAGCTCGCGGTATACT
>NW_017310363.1:14819-22295 GCF_000935625.1 Nanorana parkeri | reverse complement strand
GGCCCGGCCTAAAGCCCTGTAAGGGGCCCCAAAATTTCTGAAGGCTGCCCTGCCCCCAAACATACTCCACCTAGAGTGTATGAAGCATGCATGTTTTTAGTCCCCAAGTGCATAGCTTTACATTTATCAACATTAAACCTCATTTTCCAAATAGATGCCCAATCACACAGTGCATTCAGGTCTGCTTGTAAGTTGGAGACATCCTATAAGGACTGTATTCCACTACATAACTTGGTGTCTTCTGCAAACACTTTCTTTGATTCTTTGAGGACACGTGGGTATAAGCCATCCGGTCCAGGTACTTTGTTCATTTTAAATTTTGTCTGGACAGTATTAATAGTTAGCCATTGTCATAGAGGCTAGGACACTGCCATCCCCATTATGGACTTGAGTTACATCCTGTTCCTTGGTGTGCACAGAGCTGAAGAAACTATTTAATCAATTTGCCTTTTCTTTGTCCCCAGTTATAAAGAATTTCTTGAGGTTAACCTTGCACTCTTTTGCAACCTGACATTCATTTTGAATTGGTGCGATCTTTATTTCCTTTTTACATATTTTGTTAAATTCCTTCTAAAGACACCGGCCGCTCACAGAGCTCGTCCCGCATCGCTCGGCCGGCTGTCATTTTCTCTCTGATTCCTTTCATCCCCGCTGGGCACTGCTCTGTGTCCCAGCGAGGATGGAAGGAATCACGGCCGTGCCGGCAAAACGGCAGGAAAATTTCACTTTCGGCATTTAGCCGAAAGTGCCATTTTCGGCCGGCGCCCCCCCTTCACTTTTCGCCCGGGGGCCCGCGCCCCTGCTGCACCCCCGGTTGTTACGCCACTGCTAAGGAGAACTATGGGGAAAAGCCTTAATCCCATGGTTCTCCTTTAACTGAACAAACGGAAGAGAAAAGCTGATTGGTTACTATGGGCAACTGCTCCAGTTTATATCTGTTCTAGTTTTGATAAATTCCCCCCAATATATAGTTCAGTAAGCACACATTTTGAGCTTTAATTGTAACATTTAGCAAAAGTTCATCTTTTTTTACAGATTCATTTGCTTGCTGTTCTTTGATTTTGATTATTGTTATTCATATACAAATGTTCAGATGCTTACTCTGATGTGCACGTTCATTCCTAAATGTTATAATCAAATAAATTGTACTATTAACAAGGCCTCATGGAGATGCGTTGATGAAAAGTTCTACCAGACCCAAGGGGCCTGGTAGGAATTTTAAGGGGGACCCCCCGCCCCAAAATGGGGGGAAATGTGGGGTCCCCACCTCAAATTCCCAACCAGACCCTTAATCCGAGCACAGGCCTGGCAGGGCAGGAAAGGGGAAAAGCTCCCCCTTGAAAAGCACCTTGTCCCCATGCTGATGAGGACAAGGGCCTCTTCCGCCACAACCCTGGCCCTGTGATTGCGGGGGTCTGCGTGCAAGGGGGCTTATTTGCATCAGGATACCCCCTTTAAAAAAGGGGGCACCCAGATGTTGCCCCCCCTTGTGAATGATTAAAGGATACTTGTACCCCTACTCATTCACTAAAGGGTTAAAGAAAAATGTAGTCGAAGCAAAACTGGTGGATTTCCTCAGGCGAGGGTCCCCTGCCCACACCTCTCCCCCTCAATTAAATCAAACAAGCAAAAATAGGGTATGGAGGGTTTCTAAAGAGGTAACAAGGCAAAGACCATGTATATATATAAAACATATATCAATAGTTTATTGTACACAAAACTCATAGTTTAAAAATGAATCCAGTAGGTAAAAGCATTTACAGTCCATACATGTAGATTTATGCAGTCAGGATAGTGGAGCTATCCTTCAGTTAGTGTCCAGATAATAGTCTGGCGTAATTCATCCCGACGCGTTTCACCAATGTCTTCTTCAGGGGATCAGTGTATATATTGATCTAGCATTAGAAAGAGATTTTCTTGCATAGAATTATTCTCTCAATGTATGGTCACATAGGGCATATAGCAACATTGCACAGTGTATAGCTCCTAAAGCATTCCTTATATTGTACATCCCCACATGGATGGACGTCCCCATCGAAAGTGACCACCCAGCACTTCAGCAGGCACACAAGGTGCCCGGAGAGGACCGATGCTGAGAGGACCGAAAGAACAAGGTGGCCAGAATGATCTAGCCACCATTCCCAGTCCCTCTGTCCCAAGGAGCCCATCTGGGGATGGGTGGATCTATCTCAAAGATAGAACATAGAAATTTACAAAAGATGGGTTGCACCTAAGAATTAATATCATGTAATTCAAGAAAACAATGTACCGAATATGAAAATACTTCGAGCTGACTGGGGGAGTTCTATTGTGGGGGGGGATGGGGGACATCTATCTTGGAGTGAGTACACCACTTGTCTCCCGTATATATTTACAAAAGAGATAATATTGGAGCAATTATTGGGGAGATATGATGGACAGCATAGGTTGACAAGTGGCCTGACAGTACCACCCATATACCCTTCTCTTTACACACATCTACACATTATTACAAACACTAATATTATTACAGAAACACAGGCTACGATACATTTTCAGTTTCTCGTCTGGACACTAACAACACACATTTAATAGAAACACAATCTGACACCAGCAATTGACACACACTACACTTATGGTTTTTCAAACATTTGGAATGCAACCAACTTTAATCACCATTTTTCATACCTGGCATTTTTTTTCCGTCACTGTCACATTTGATATTAATCTAACATTTTTATTTTTAAACCTTTTTTTTTTGTCCCTCACATACAGAACATTCACCCATATATAAATAATTTTTCACTTTCCATACACAGTTGGGGAGCCACCAATAGAATTCACTTACCCGTATATGTACCTTACTTTTGAAAGAGCAAACATGTCACAGACCGAACACAAGGGGCTTCCAATTGAAATATGTTGGTCTTTGTCTGGTTGATTATAATGAACCGGAAACAACATATACACCTTGAATCATACATCTGGAAGGGCAGCTCCATATGTTAGCTCCACCGGGTATCCCAGATACTCCTCCATGTATGGCCCCGAGGTCCCAGGTATGACGAGGGACTGGGAATGGTGGCTAGATCATTCTGGCCACCTTGTTCTTTCAGTCCTCTCAGCATCGATCCTCTCCGGGCACCTTGTGTGCCTGGTGAAGTGCCGGGTGGTCACTTTCGATGGGGACGTCCATCCATGTGGGGATTTACAATATAAGGAATGCTTTAGGATTTATACACTGTGCAATGTTGCTATATGCCCTATGTGACCATACATTGAGAGAATAATTTATATGTTTTATATATATATATACATGGTCTTTGCCTTGTTACCTCTCTAGAAACCCTCCATACCCTACTTTTGCTTTAAAGAAAAATGTAAATAAACACACCACACTTTTAGGAAAAATCCTTTAATTGAAAAAAACAAAACAAAGGTTTGTGACTATTCCTAAAAAAATGCAATAAATACATTCATTTATTTGTCCCTTATTTTTTTATTTTTTTACACTTTTTACTATTTTTTTTTAAACTTCAAAATTTTCTTTTATTTAATTATATCAAGCAGTCATTGTGAATTAATCTCACTATCACTGCTTGATAAATTAATAAATTTTTGGTTATTATCAGGCTGCTTCAAACTTCAGAACAGCCAATAATAAGTTAGTGACACTGATCCTGCAGCAGTTCAGGATTCAGCTGCCCCTAGTTTTCTTATTGTTCCAACAACCATCAGAAAACTGAAACATTCTTCTTTCAGGAATAGATACATTATGTATCTATTCCTGAAAGTGAAAGGAAAAAAAAAGCCAGTATAGCTTGAGAGAGATATCTTTCGATCTATACGAGCTGTCAGAATGCCGGCATGTGTGCCCGCTCTGCTTTGACTCTCAGACACCCGATATTAAGGTATCGGGTGTCTGAAAAAGGTTAACCCTTTCATTAATGGATGCCTCTATAGCGAGGCATCCATTAATGAATGGTAACCGCTGATTCTCAGCGGTTACCAGCCTTCTAGTGCAAATAACTCGTCACGTACAGTGTACGTGATGAGTCATTTGGTCTCTTTGTGGCGGGACGTACAGTGTACGTCTCCCATCACGAAGGGGTTAATAAAAAAAAAACCAAAAAGTCCAAAAAATTATCCAACAAAGTAATCCAAGGTCAATCAGTGTGTCCAGCAATGGACACACCGTGCCGACTCGACAAAATAAAAAAAATAAAAAACATCGCCTGCCGACCCGCCCGCCCACGACAAACTCCTGCCGCAAAATGAAAAAATTGACAGATGCTGTCTGAATGTAAACAGATAGGCGGAGCTAGCATGTCACGGCTGGCTCCGCCCATTTGTTGTCATGCAAAGACAGGCTTCTGTCCTCAGGTCATTTGAGGACAATATTCCGTCATTGTTTGACAATTACATTAGTTGCTTAATTTTTTTGAATCTTTGGGGTATTTTTTAAATTAAAGCAATTGTCAAAAACTTTTGCTGAGCATGTTCGGCTAAACCGTAGGGAGCAGAAGCAGGCTGATGTATGGCTGAAATCAGCTGTACTCGGCTGAAGTGAATAGCCGAACAGCGTTCGGCTCACTTAACTTCGGCTCGGTTATTCACTCGGCGCTTCAGCAGCTTAGTAAATAACCCTGTAACTATTGCCCTGCAAAGAAATTATACGTTTTAAAATAATTTTGAAACATTCAGATAAAAATTACATTTCACCTTAAAACTACAAGATTACAAATAAATCGCTAAAAAATAGATTATGAATATACTAATGGAACTAGACTGTCATATTAATATGAAATGATGTGTAGTTTCCTTATTTAGATGATAATGTCCATTTAATACATGTTGTTTGCTTCACTGTTTACAATCTGCTGAATTGGAAATAAATTCCTTCTTCTCCTTTTCTCTTGTAAATTCAATGGTTCTATTTGTGTCTGTGTTTTATTTCTAGTGAGTAGCCTCACCTATGGGGATAATGTTATTCCCAGAGCATCTGCTTCTATCAGCATTAAATGCAAATTCTGCACAATGAATGCAAGGACTGAGCGCTGAAGACTGGACTCCTGTGTCAGAAAGAAAGTAATGAAAACCTAGACTTCACTAAAAGCTTTTGGATGATGTAATAGGTGTAACATTAGGACGTGGGTTTTACTTACTCTAGTTTGGACCCCATTCTTTTTTCTGTCCTCGCCATGCAAGCTCTCAGGATGGAGAGCCCAGGACTTATTTTTACCTTTTACCCTTTTACCCTTACCGGCCGTTTTCCTGAGGTTAAGCCTCCCTGTGTTGAAGTCCCCGCTTTTCATCCTTTAAACAAGGCATGCCACGGGGAGTCCCGTTGTCAGTGCTGGGACCAGTCGCTCAGGGTTGCAAAGCTCCCTTGTGTGCCTTCAATGTGTCAGCCTGCTCCATTGGTGTCGGTATGCAGCCTCGGCGGCGTCTCTGGCTCGCCCGTC
Source organism: Nanorana parkeri (assembly GCF_000935625.1). NCBI lineage: Eukaryota > Metazoa > Chordata > Amphibia > Anura > Dicroglossidae > Nanorana > Nanorana parkeri. The sequence continues at coordinate 16,851 of NW_017310363.1, read as the reverse complement.
CGCCATAGGCTTCTCTTCCATGGCGGATGGGGACAAAGTCTCACCAAAGATGGCAGCCGCGGGGGTATCGCGCATGCACGGTATCGCCGATGGCCGCGGTTTCTATTTAAACCTGCAGCGGCTGTCAGTACACGCTGAACAGCGTTACCGACTTCATTAGCCGTCTACATTCGTCTACGCTACAGGTACGGGGTAAATATGGGGTTCTGCAGGGGATTTCAAACTGGCTAAGGAGGTTCTCCTTTTCCCATGCCCATGCCCCTCCCCCACCCCCCTTTTTTATCTCTTCATAGGGATGCATTCTTAACATGGTTTTTTTCCATAGGAGAGCAATGGCTGACACAGCTGCCGGAAGAGAAATTGACACACATATTAGGTAAGGGTCAGGTAGGTGGTCTCTTCAGCAATAAAAGGCTTAGGTGAGTAAACATTTTTCATCCTGTTGTTACAGCCCTCCTCGTGAAACTCACCACAGGCGGACACGCTCCGACGCAGATCCCGCTCCCCTAGAAGCAGATACAGTCATTCACACTCTACGCATGGGTCTGCTCATGCACACCATTCTAGCAGTGGATTTCCACGCCACGGCTGCTGGGTTTGTGGCAGACAGGCCATTCCTGACAAACTGGTCTGCCAAGTATGTTTCAACGAAGCTTTCACGGTGGGGTATGCCTTTCCCCCTCTACCCCTCATAGCACGTCTGCTTCAGCGAGTGGCACAGTTCAACGGGGTGATCATAGCAGTTATACCGTATTGACCGCGGAGACCATGGTTCCCACTACTCCTACATCTCAGTCCAGAGCCTCCATTCCTACTTCCACCGCGGGACGATCTTCTCAGTCAGGGCCAATTCCTCCATCCTCACCCATCCAACCTGAGGTTAGCGGCCTGGAGATTGAGAGGGACCGTCTCAACACTCTAGGGTTTTCCCGTTCAGTTGTTAACACCCTGCTTCAGGCCAGGAAGAATTCTACAAATGTGACATACAAACGGGTGTGGCACCGAAGGATTTGATCCATCTTCTCCTAGCGTCAGCAATGTCCTGGAGTTCCTACAGTCCGGATTAGGCATGGGTCTGAGCTGGAACACCATCAGGGTCCACATCACGGCAATCTCAGCGTTAACGAACACCAGATGGTCCTTTGACCCACTGGTTCGGCAATTTCTGAAAGCATGCCTCAAACTGAAGCCTGCGAAGAGACTGTCCTTCCCGCAATGGGATCTGACGGTGGTGTTGAGGTCTCTTCCGCACCCTCCATTTCACCCGTTATCAGAGGCTTCCATATGGCATCTCACTCTTAAAGTCGCATTTATGGTGGCTATAGCCTCAGCCAGACGTGTGTCGGAATTACAGGCCACCTTATTGTGTTTTCTTTCCGGATCGGGCAGTTTTGAGACCCAACTCGGCCTTCCTTCCGAAAGCCGCTTCTTCCTTTCATCTGAATCAGGAGATCGTTCTCCCAGCTCTGCTGGGTGTAACAGGGGAACCTCATCCTCCTGGCTAGTGAAGATGATCCAAGTGGCTTACACCGTTCGGGACTTACCTGTGCCTCAGGAGGTTAAGGCGCATTCGACTCGGGGAGTGGCTACTTCATGGGCAGCTTCTGCCAGTGTGTCAGCAGAAACCATCTGCAAGGCGGCTACCTGGTCCTCCCGGAACACGTTTATTCGTCATTATCGGATCGATCCTGCTGCCCTCACTACGGTGGCCATTGGCAGGACGGTCATGTCAGCAGGCTCTTTGGCCTAGTTGTATCTTCTTATTAAATTTTTTTGCAGTATTCCCTCCCTGTGTGATTTCTATTTGCCATTGTGTGCTGCCATGATGTGCCAGGAAAACGGAAAATTGTATACTTACCTATCGGTAATTTTCCTTTCCTGGTGCATCATGTCAGCACACAGGCACCCACCCGGCATGGCTCGTGATTTTTATGAGAATGGGGCCCAAGCCACAGGGGGCAAAACTTATAGAGGGCTTGTCCTATGGGGTTAAGGGGCGGAGCGTTAACCCATTGTGTGCTGTCATGATGCA
>NW_017310363.1:11894-13199 GCF_000935625.1 Nanorana parkeri | reverse complement strand
TATATATATCTATATATATATATATATATATATATAGATATATATATATATATATATACTGTATATAGATGTAGCACAGGCTTAGTATTGCCTCTGTAATATATGCAGAGTATTGCTCTCTGAAACATTGCATTACATCTTCCGGCTTAACTGATGACTCACAGAGACTGGAGGAGACACTCTATTGGTTACTGCTGTGGCTAAGAAGGAAGCCCACTCCTAACAACAAAGGCAAGCAAGGACTTGATTGGATAGCAGCCCAGGAGAGCTGTGGTTGGCTGGCAGGCCATTTTTTGGCTCCAGAGACACCACAAGAAAAACAGACTGAGAAGAGAGAGGAACAGACAAGGGCAGAGACACAAACTGGTATGTTGCAGCCAGACAGGGGAACGTGTCCCTTGTGCTTGTCTCCTGTGCACTGCCAGAGTCTGTGATTCCTGTGGAGACTTCTAATGGGAGGTGCAGGCTTGAGAGGGGAGTTTTCACTGTTTAATTCTACTCTTTCGCCTGATCTCTAAGGATGTGCTAACAGTGCAGTGACATCTAGAGGCAGATTTCTGTACTGCATTCTCATCATCATTGTGTTTGGAGGATTCTGTGGCCTGTGTTGCTCCCATCGCCATCCAGTCAGCTGGGACAGCGATCAAGCTACCAATTGTTCAAAGGAGGCTATATCAAGTGCATCTAATGGTGAGAGATCTTCTGCCATCTTTGTGTGAGTTGATCGTGCCTATTCTTGCTAGATCCTATTTACTGCCAATGCAGCTCTATCTGAAAGAGGATCACCATATCTGTTAATCTTTGTTACCCTGTGACACTTTGCGAAGATATCCATTTCCATCCTGTGGATTACAAATATTGCTTCACAAAAGGTACCCAACCACGGAATTTAAAGGGCCCCAACGCTAGCAGACTCTGTGTGTGTATAGAATTCCCACTGGCTGGTGGTTATTTAGAACCTACAAGACCTAGATAGGCTCTTATGATCAGTTATATTACTTTTGGGTAATTGTTGAGCAGTGTTTCTGTATTGTGCAACTGACAGTGTCGTTCACCACTCACTCAGTGCATTTCAGGCAAGGCCTCTCACTGGCGGTCAAAGTGAGCGGACACAAATCCTGTTTTATTGTGCTGAGTGGTTGTATCATATCATTGCATTTGATATTGTTATCCTGTTATTCAATTTATCTATTTCCAGGGCTTATTGTTAGTTGAATAAAGCCCATCTAAAACTTTAAACGGTGTATTGGTGTTACTTGGATCCAGGTGAGGGTGAGTCATCACTGGTACAATATATATATATAT
>NW_017310363.1:8033-11699 GCF_000935625.1 Nanorana parkeri | reverse complement strand
TATATATATGTATGTACTAGCAGGTTGATGGGGGTGGGATAGGAACCAGAGAATGTAAAAAAATAAGCAGATAAATGTTATAATCAAATAAATTGTACTATTAACAAGGCCTCGTGGAGATGCGTTGATTCACATTTGACACTTGATAACAAACCATGCTAGCTGGAAAGAATTTTAGAACTCTCAGCTTACTGACATATTTTATATAAATAATGAGATATATTAGCTAGCTTAAAAATATTCTTCTATCATGAACTCTTTCTCTTTAAACTCCTTTAAATGCATTTGTATTGATAACATCAAATTAAAAGGTTTACAACAGTATTATTTTCTAATTTATTTTGCAAGTAGATAATTTTACCAAATCATAAATACATAATAGTTTGGGATACAACCATTCTGAAAACAACTCATCATATCAAATACTTAGGTTTTATTGGGGTAATAATCAGATTAAGGAGTGACCCAAAGGATGTATGTATTAACCCAATTTCATTATAACAGATTAAATATTCATTTTTGATAGATTTGGGAAGTTATACAGTTTAAATTAAAGGTTACTACTGGACTTAGAATAATAGTTGGGGACAGCAGACAATGGAGTGAGGGTTGCACCGCTTAACAAATAAGGATCAATTAGCTGTCGTATATTAACTTAGACCCCTTGTATTTTATAAGGAGTTATAATACCCCAGACCTATCCATGCAAATAGCTTTTGGAGCTAAGGGATCCAGGGGATAATGGTCCTAACCAGCTTATTGTTTTGAGCAGTTGTACAAATGTGGACCTCAGATTACAGCGGATTAAGAAACAGTAGCCATTTATGTTATATTTTTGTTAGGTTACATAGCCGGGGGCGGGGTTAGGCTTCCGATGGAAGTCGTGTGCCTTTACTTGACTCGATCATGGGGAGATCCCCTTGCTCGTGTCAAGTGAGCCACCCGTGTCGGGTGGCTCGTAAATTATATCTTGATAGGGTACTGAGGTGCCCTAGGGGTTGGTTTATGTGTTTTGCGTTGTGTTGTCAATTGTGGGGTTGTCTCTTATGTTATGTGTTAAGAAGGGTTTCCTTTTTATTTTTACGCTGGGTTGTAGGTTGTTTTTTTAGTTTTGTGATATATGTTGAGAAGGCAGTCGATTTTCTTTGTATGTCCTACCACTTGGGTTTTATGGTCAATCCTTTTGTTCTTTGGTCGGGGCGAGCTGGTTGCCCAGGCACTCTAGGGTGCATTTTTATAGGAATCTCGTAAAAACATTGATGCGGGTCAGTTATCGACTCCTGTGGGATAGTGAATATTCACCCAAGGACAGGATAGATACCGCACAGCTACTCAGGTATCATGGCTTCTGGGGGATCTGATATTCGGATAGCCACACATAACGCACAGGGCCTTAACTCGCCTGTTAAAAGGCGAGTAGCCTTCAACTATTATCATTCCCAAAAAATAGATGTTCTTTTTTTACAGGAAATGCACTTTCCTAATGGTTACAATCCATCTTTTATACATAAGCATTATACTCAGTATTACCTTGCCAATGCAGCAGATAAATCCAAGGTGGTGGCCATACTGTTTGCTAAGCATATTCTCTTTAGGTTACACTTAGAAATTAAAGATCCTGAGGGACGCTATTTACTGCTGAAAGGCACTATCGGGGAGCGTCTGTTCATGTTCATTTCTTATTATGCTCCTAATAGGGCGCAAATCCCCTTCTTTACTCACCTTTTTGCGACTCTGTTGCCTCATATAGAGGGTACAGAGGTACTAGCCGGAGACTCCAATTTAGCTTTAGATTATAATATTGATAAATCTCATCCCCCCTAAAGTTAGATTGAAATATCCCCCTAACCGCGGAGTGAAGCTGGCAAAGCTTCTTCACTTACACCATCTAGTGGATGCATGGTGCGAATGTAATCCCTCTGCGAAGGACTATACCCATTTTTCCCATCCCCATTCTACGTATGCTCGTATAGATCACATTTTTGTCCCTCCCCAGATGCTGGATGGCATTAGATCTGTAAGAATTAGAGAGGTCTCCTGGTCTGACCATGCTTTAGTTGTCATGATTTCTTCAGTGGCTCAACCTGCTCGAGGGATGGGCCAGTGGAGACTCAATGACTCACTCCTCAGTGATCCTGGGGTGGTTGCAGAGGTTCAGACCTTATTGATGGAGTACTTCCGTATTAATACCCATTCAGTCCCTTCGTCCATTACTAATTGGGAGGCTCATAAGGCTACGTTAAGGGGGCATCTTATTTCTATTGCCACACGTAAGAAACGCCAACGGACATCCCACATCTCCAAATTAGAAGGGCAGCTGTTGGCTTTAACACATATGCATAAACACAACCCAACGAGGGCTCTTCAAGATCGTATTGACCAGATTCGGTTAGACCTAAATTTAGCCCTTACAACTGTGGCGGAGCGGAGTCTTCGCTGGTCACAACATAGATTTTACTCTCAAGGGGATAAAATTGGGCATCTTTTAGCGGGCAAATTATCCCCTAGGGTTTGTAACTACTCAATCCCCAAAATAAGATGCGCAACTGGAACCTATTCGCAGAACCCCAAGGTGGTAATTCAGGAATTTGAATCCTTTTATACCAGATTATATGCTAATACCCATGCTTCATCTAAGTTATTAATACAGCAATTTTTAAGATTTTTTCATTACCTAACCTCAACCCTGAACATGTAGCCTTATTGGAAGGACCAGTTACTCAGACTGAAATTAAATTAGCTATTAAACAGGCTAAGGTATCTTCAGCCCCTGGCCCAGATGGCTTTTCAGCTAGTTATTATAAGAAATTCGAAGAGACACTTTTGCCCCATTTGGAAGCCCTTTTTCTAGCCATCAGTAAGGGGGAGCCCCTGAGTCCTCATATGAACGAGGCATTTTTAAGTTTGATTCCTAAACCTAACAAAGATCCAGGAGAAATAGCTAACTATAGACCTATATCTTTGATTAACAATGATCTTAAACTGCTAACTAAAGTTATGGCCAATAGACTCAACACTTTTTTGCCCAAATATGTTGACAAAGATCAAGTAGGATTTATTAGGGGGAGACAGGGGCCAGATCAAATTCGTAGGGCAATCGACATACTATCTCTGCTAAAATCCGGGTGGGGTAAAACTCCAAGAGCTACTGAATTGCTATTATCGGTTGATTTGCAAAAAGCCTTTGACTCAATATCCTGGACTTATCTCTTCACAATTTTAGAAGAGTGGGGGTTTGGCAAACAATTTATTTGCCTACTCCGGAACTTATACTCCTTGCCCTCAGCTATCATTAAAATGCAGGGATTTAAATCAGCCCAAATTCCGATCTACAAAGGGACTAGAGAAGGCTGCCCCCTCTCCCCTTTATTATTCGCATTAGCGATTGAGCCTCTAGCTATTTTAATACGGGAAAACCTCGATATTTAAGGGGTGTATTGTGGATTTAGGGAACACAAATGTGCCTTATTCGCAGATGACCTTTTATTGTTCCTTACTCACCCATTAACCACTCTGCCTAATGTAATGTCCTCCCTTGAACGTTTTGCGAAGGTATCTGGGCGTTACATAAATGCAACCAAGTCTTTGGCTTTGAATATAAATTTGCCCCATGGGCTAGTGACTATATTAAAAGGTGCGTTTCCTTTCATATGGCCGACAACCACA
>NW_017310363.1:6545-7490 GCF_000935625.1 Nanorana parkeri | reverse complement strand
GTCAGGATCCGTGAGGGCGACGAGTGGAAGACGCCTTTCCGTTCCAGATTCGGCCACTACGAGTACCTGGTGATGCCCTTCGGGCTTTGCAAAGCCCCAGCTACCTTCCAAAGCTTCATTAATGATGTCTTCCGTGATCTTCTGGACACATATGTGGTGGTGTATCTGGACGACATCCTTATCTTTTCCCACACGCTCCAGCAGCATGAGAGATATGTGAAAGCTGTCCTCCAGCGCCTTCGGACGCATCGGATCTATGGGAAGCTGGAGAAGAGCATCTTTAAGGTTCCCTCTATTGAATTCTTGGGCTACATATTGTCCCCCGGAAAAGTAGAGATGGACCCCAAGAAGGTCCAGGCCATCATGGATTGGCCTATCCCGCAGAATCGACGAATGGTCCAACAATTCATCGGCTTTGCGAACTTTTACCGTCGCTTCATCCGGAATTTCTCGGCCATATGCGCCCCCATTACGGTCCTAACCGGGAACAACGTACCATTTGCATGGACTCCTGCTGCCCATAAGGCCTTCCAAACCCTCCAAAGACTGTTCACGCAAGCTCCAGTGTTGGCACAACCAGATGCCGCACTCCCTTTCTACCTGGAGACGGATGCTTCAGAGAAAGCCGTCGGGGCAATTCTCTCCCAGCGGCAAGAGGAGAAGCAACTCCTACATCCAGTGGCGTTTTATTCCTGCAAATTAACCAAGGCGGAACGCAACTACGATGTGGGCGAAAGGGAACTACTGGCCATTAAAAATGCGCTAGAGGAATGGCGGCATCTGCTGGAAGGAGCCAAGCACCCGGTAACCGTGTATACCGATCACCGCAATCTGGAATACCTACGCACTGCCAAGAGGCTACGGCCGCGGCAAGCCAGGTGGGCTCTCTTCTTTTCCCGTTTCACCCTCCAGATTACATATCGTCCTGGATCAAAGAACGGGAAG
>NW_017310363.1:0-5302 GCF_000935625.1 Nanorana parkeri | reverse complement strand
TGAACCCGTTTGACTTCCCGGCTACCGACCCTTTTGCTTGACCCTTCGACTACGATTTCTGCTGCCCGCCACGACCCGGAACTGGACCTGACTCCCCGATTGGACTATCCTTTTGTACTGCGATTTTTGGACTTTGTTCGTCCCTGCCAAGGGGTTCCACACCTGGCCCGTTACTCCAGCCCTGACAAAACTCCAGGAGCTACTGGATTGCTATTATCGGTTGATTTGCAAAAAGCCTTTGACTCAATATCCTGGAATTATCTCTTCACACTTTTAGAAGAGTGGAGGTTTGGCAAACAATTTATTTGCCTACTCCGGAACTTATACTCCTTTCCCTCAGCTATCATTAAAATGCAGGGATTTAAATCAGCCCAAATTCCGATCTACAAAGGGATAGACAAGGCTGCCCCCTCTCCCCTTTATTATTCGCACTAGCGATTGAGCCTCTAGCTATTTCAATACGGGAAAACCTTGATATTAAAGGGGTGTATTGTGGACTTAGGGAACACAAATGCGCCTTATTCGCAGATGACCTTCTATTGTTCCTTACTCACCCATTAACCACTCTGCCCAATGTGATGTCCTCTCTTGAACGTTTTGCGAAGGTATGTGGGCTTTATATAAATCCAACCAAGTCTTTGGCTTTGAATATAAATTTGCCCCATGGGCTAGTGACTATATTAAAAGGTGCGTTTCCATTCATATGGCCGACAACCACATTACCCTATTTGTGGGTTAACCTTACACCTTCTTATGATCTTTTGTATCGGGCAAACTTCCCTCCTATGTTTAAGAAATTAAAGGGGGATTTAGAGAAGTGGTCCTCGTACAATCTTTCGTGGCTTGGGAAAATAAATGCTATCAAAATGACTCTCCTCCCGCGCTTGTTATATCTATTCAGGGCACTCCCTATTCCTGTACCTAGAGCCGAGCTAGCTAATTTTCAAGCTGGCCTGGTGAAATTCATATGGGGGCGAAGGGCTATTGACTACCCAGGACCACGCTTTATAGTACCAGAGAGTCAGGGTATATCCCAAATATACACCATTACTATAGGGCGGCACGTATAGCTCAGTTATCTGTTGTATATTCCAAGGAGGAACCACCGGATTGGGTCCTCATGGAATCTAATGCAGCCAAAGATCTACCTTTAGATCTATTGAAATGGATGCCTTCTAGATTACAACCACCTATTATGGCCCCTACTCTCTCTAATTCTTTAGCCATATGGGATTGTGTAAAAGCACATGCAAACATCAGTTCATCCCTTACTCCTCTTGCCCCTCTGTACCGGAATCCGGTATTTGGGCCTGGTACTCACCTCAAATCATTTGAATGGTGGCTGGACAAGGGATTATACAGAATTGGCCAATACCTTAGGTTAGGGATACCCCTGACTCTGGAATATTGCAGGGAACATCTGGATATGCCATCGTCAGAGCTGTTCCGGTATTATCAATTGACTCACTTTTTACGTACGAGACTGACATGAGATGACCCTAGTAGGAGTTTTAGTCCTTATGAGCGCTGGTGCATGCAGTCTACTAATCAAAGAGGGGCAATCTCCATGCTATACTCGCTACTGTTAGAGTCCCCCCCTAAACAGCCATACATGCTGGCCTGGGAACAGGAATTGGGTATGGTAGTGACGGAGGAGGTATGGAGTCGTCGTTCAGGGGTGACAACCCGGGGTATACTTAATGTTTCCTTACTGGAGGCTAATTTTAAAGTGTTCTCTAGATGGTACCTGGTGCCCACTAGACTTGCTCGTATGTATCCGGGGTCATTTGCTTTATGCTTTTGAGGGTGCAAGCTTAGGGGCACCATAGGTCACGTGTGGTGGACATGTCCTCGAATCCGAGTATTTTGGGGAAGGGTTTTCAGTTTAATATACCGGTTTACAGATGTGCGGGTTCCCAGAGAACCCGGGTATGCTCTCCTTAATGATACTGTACCTGGAGTCTCTGGACATCGTACACGGTTAATAAGGTTTATGTTTCTGGCAGCCAAAATTACGATTGCTAGAGCCTGGAAAACATCCAGGGTCCCTATGAGACAAGTGAAGACTAAGTTATCCTGGATTATGACTCATGAAAAGTTGGCAAGTATTCTCCTGGATAAAGTGGCACAATTCGAGTTAACATGGGATCCCTGGTTGGCTCATATAAGCACTCCAACAATATGAGAAAGACAGAGTGATTTCGGGCTCCAGCCTACTCCGACCAAATTCCTCACCTAGACACAGGGTTATTCTTCTCTGTGCTCGTAATATCTAATTTTGACTGACCTTTTCTCCTTTTTTTATTTTTTTATTTGTTGGCGGTTTTTTTTGTTGTTTAGTTTTTTTTTTGTTTTTCTGTGTGTTGTTTTTGTTTAAGAGATGCTTTAGGGAGTATGTGGATAGCAACCCTGACTGGTAATAGCTACCTATGGTAAGCTGCAAAAATGTAAAGATTGGGGGGGTTTTCTTAGCATCCGAAGGTTATTTCATTGTATATTTGCACAGCATGTTGAACATAAAAATTAATGGGAAAACGTCCCCCTTGTTTTTTCAGACGGATGTTATAATATTATATGGTTGTATGTTACACATGTCTTTTGTATGTAGTATGAAAAATAATAAAATTTGTGAAAGTCAAAGTCAAATAGTCCCAGCTAATTAAATTAGCCTATACTTCTAGGTGGTATGGAAGAGCATGTTACCTTCTCCCATGTGACAGTGTACAGCTGCTCCAGATTTTGTCTGCTCCAGTCTTGATAAATTCCCCTCTAGGTATTTTAGTGCAACTATGCAGATAGGATTGACAAGGGAACACTGGCAAGGTGTGTGTTCGGGGCCTGGGGGGAAGTGGAGCCTTAACAAACACACAGTCACTTTACCCTGAATAGGCAAGTTGACAAGATACTGTATAGCCTGCATTTTATATTGCTTAGAGATATCCCTCCTCAATTTATATGAGTTCTCTCATATTTGATAGTTATTACCTGAACAGGAAATGATGGGAAGTTTACCAATGGAATCCCTTTTTCTCATTTGCTTGATGTTCAGCTTTAACTCAGCATTTAAGCATCAGGACAGAAAAATCTAAAAATATTTCAGAAGTTTGATCAAGATTCATACTAGAATACAAAGAGGGGAGGTTAGCAACCAGCGACAGGTAGAAAGCGAATACATTTTTTCTTCAGTTTTTACTGATGAGATGGATACGGGTAACGACCAGGGCATCAGCTTCAGGACCAATAATAACAGTTTTGACGTATCTCAGTGGGTGTCGGAGAACAGAGTAGTATAGAGGCTAGAAAGATTAAATGTAAACAAATCCTCAGGACCTGACGGGTTACATCCGCGGGTACTCAAGGAACTTAGTCAGGTCATAAACAGACCACTGTACATAATTTTTATGGACACTGGTACCGTACCGGCTGATTGGCAGAGAGCATGTGTGGTACCAATACTGTATACAAAAACTGAGTTCACCGGTTAACTATAGGCCAGTCAGCTTAAGGTCAATAGTGTGCAAAATATTCAAAGGCTTTATAAGAGACTACATGCAGGAATTTGCAAATAAAACTGATATTATAAATAGAGACTAACATGGCTTCATGAAGGACCGTTCTTGTCAGACCAATCTATTAACATTTTATGCAAGCTTTTTTTTATTTCGAGGAGTCGGCTGCATCATTCATCGTGATTGACCTTGGATTACATTGCTGGACGTGATTGATGTTGGATTGCAGCATTGGATCATTTTTTGGGTTTAAAATCCGCGGTGTTAAACCCCCTTCCCATCCAGGCCATTTTTCAGTATTCAGCGCTGCGGTACTTTAACTGACATTTATTCCGTCATGCAGCGCTGTACTGAAATGAATTTTATACCCTTTTTTGGGGACAGATAGAGCTTTCTTTTGGTGGTATTTATTCATCACTGGGGGTTTTATTTTTTTACTATATTAAGGAAAAATTACCGAAATTTTTAAAAAAAAAACAGTTTCCCCTATATTAAATGATAAAACATTTATTATTACCCAATTTTTTGGTAAAATATAAAAGATGGGGTCACGTCGGGTAAAAAGACACTAAACATGTCAAGCCTTAAAATTGCGTGCGCGTGCGAAACCTCAAAAAACGATAATACCCAAAATTGGCCATAGGCGACGCTTTAAAAGCTGTTACCGCTCATCAGTTTAGTGTTATCAGTGATTGATGGCCCTAAAATGATTGCTCTCACTGCGACGTTCGCGGCGATATGTAACATGTGTAGCGCAATTGTAATTTTTGCGCGCTGGGGCACCGGACGCGTATTTACGTTTATAGGCGCGTAAACGTGGGGGTGGGGGAGTTAAACATTTTGGGGGGGTTTTTTCCCCTTTTTTTATATGTGGCTTTTATTTTATTTTATTTTTTTATGTGTTACTTTTCTTTTTTTTTATTTATATTTTTTTTTTTGCACTTATTGTTATTGCTATTATATAGGGGGATAACAACCCCCTATATAATAGCAAAGGCACACTGACAGGTCCTCTTTATGGAGATATTAGGGGTCTCTAGGACCCCTAATATCACCTGTGGACCCCAAAAGAAGCTGATGAAGCAGAGATCTGCTTTATCAGCTTCTTCTCTCTGGCTATAGCAGCCAGATGACTGACAGGTGAATGCGGAAGTGATGTAATACACATCACTTCTGCATTCACAGCCCGGACGGATATATGTGCCGCGAACGAGCACATATAGGCGATCGGCGGGCTATGGACCCGCTGATCGCCTATATGTGAAACACCCGGTAACGGGTGTGTGCATTGATCGGGTCTTTTCTGCCCGTGTGCGCGAGCAGAAAAAAATTGCCGTCTGGAGACGGCAACCCGCAGATGCAGCAGTGCCGTCCGTCCGTTTTTTTACTACGGGCGGACGGCAAGAGGTTAAAAACTGTTTTTGTGTCTTTTGTTCAGCTAAAGGATTTTTTTCAAAAGTGTGGTGTGTTTATTAACTTTTTGTTTAACCCTTCAGTGAATGAGTAGGGGTACAACTACCCCTTACTCATTCAAAAGGGGGGGGGACGGCATCTGGGTGCCCCCTTTAGGAAAGGGAGTACCCAGATGCAGATAAGCCCCCCTGCCTGCAGACCCCCACAGCCACAGGGCCAGGGTTGTGGGTAAGAGGCCCTTGTCCCCATCGGCATTAAGGTAAGATGCTTTTCCCGGGGGTCCCGTCCCTGGAAAAGCACCCTCCCAATGCCAAGGGCATGTGACCTGTAGGGATGAGCTTCGGTTCTAACTCGAACTTTCGAACATGAAAAAAGTTCTA